>NC_056746.1:946469432-946694746 GCF_019279795.1 Protopterus annectens | reverse complement strand
CCCAGGTATATGACATGGCATATTCAACTGTAATAGTACACAAATAAATATTTCTTATGTATGCAGACCTGTGTGTGGTGTCATATCCTATGACTTCTCTGTGGGTATATGTTTCATGTAATAATTGTCTTTTGTATGACTGAATCATACACTGTCCATTTTAAAAGGTGGCAACTGTAGGAAT
The DNA here is from genome assembly GCF_019279795.1 of Protopterus annectens. Classification (NCBI taxonomy): domain Eukaryota; kingdom Metazoa; phylum Chordata; order Ceratodontiformes; family Protopteridae; genus Protopterus; species Protopterus annectens. Next base: position 946,694,562 of record NC_056746.1, on the reverse strand, counting down.
ACTGGCAGTTCAATATGCTGTGCACCCTATCTATGTGTGTGCATGTGTATATACGGGTCTACTTCATATGATTGAAAGCTCATATGATCGACAACAATTTGACTGACACCAAACCACTGAAAGCTCAAAACACTGAAAGCTCACGTGGAGTCGACATGAAATCCAAAGCATTATGCCCTTTCCCTACTGTAGTGCAACCCTGGAGTAGGAATACATAGTTAGGGAGGTGTGGGGGCGAAGCCCCCCACATATGTCATATTTTTAACTGAATTGACTATATTCATGTAAATAATGTGGGAGTCTATGCCCCCACACCCCCCAACTATATATTCCTACTCCAGGGTCGCACTACAGTGGGGAAAGGGCATAATGTTTTGGATTTCATGTGTCAACCATATGAGCTGTCGATCATGTGAGCTTTCAGTGTTTTGGTTGTCAATCATATGAGCTGTCAATCATACGAAGTAGACACGTATATACATATATATCTATGTATGTGGATATATACATATTTATTTTTATATATATATATATATATATCTGCATATATGTTTGTGTGTATATGTATCTTTGGAATGATTATTGCTTCCACATTGTACATTCCCTATGGTAGCCAGACTGTACTGCATGATATGCTATTGATACCATCCTGACATCATACAGGTGGGATGGATTACTGTTAACTTCTTGTGGCTATGTTGTGTAGGATCCTAGGTATGGGACTTGCAAGTGTTGGTATTGTGTTGCAAGGCAGATCTGTTTGGCTGTGCGGTAGGGGGTGATATCAATAAATACAAGAGGTACTTAGCTTGGACCCCCCACCCCCATTAACGGTGCCTTTGGTCATACATGTATTTTTTTGTGTTCTCTTTTATCTATAAATATATATCTTTAGATGTATACATATGTATGTATATATATATATATATATATATATATATATATATACACATACATACATACACACACACACACACACACACACACACACACACACACACACACATACATCTACATGTATAAATACATTTCCTGTATAGTTGAATGATTGTGCTGGATGATATGATTGTAATAACATCAGGGATATGTGTATCTGACATGGCTTAGTGGTAAATCAAGGTACTGTAACATCCCTCAACGATTCCGTACCTACGGTATCGTCTTACTTAAATAAGATAAACTTTTTTTCTTCTTCTGATAATCACGGAGCGGGGGCAAGTAACACTGAAAATACAGGTGAATCGAGTCTTAACAACATCGCTACGCTTATTGGGGAGTTTGATTATAAACTCTTTAGGTGTAAAAAACTACAATTAGAGATCTCTTATCTGGAGGAATGTTTAGATAAAAAGATCGTGCCTAAGGGCCTTAGGCAATGGAGGTTCCCTGTGGGCCTAGAGGAAGGCTCACAGTTCCACAAGCAGCTTTTAGCATTGTTCGACCGGCATAGTTTTGAATATATTGGTATGCTGATCGACCATTATACACAACAGGTCAATGATTACAAAAATGACTTGGCTAATTTGGAACAAGAGATTAAAAACAACCATGACTTTTTGCGTTATAAATACGATTATTATCGCATCTTTCGAGTATCGAAGCTACTACTAATAAATTGTGTGAAAATAAGAAAAAGAAAATAATGAGGGATGTGAAACAGTACGCGGACAATAAAGCGTACCCTAAGCCACCACGGATAGGACAGTCTAAGATTAAAGCTGGGGTGTCTTTTCCTAAGTTAAACAAGAATATTACCCAAAATAGAAAACATGACATGTATCAGTTGGATACCTTCTTGGAGGAAGGTTATGACAACAATGACCCCCTCTTTGAGGGGGAGGGGGAGGTTGATTTAGACAACGACCGAGAGCAAGAGCACCTACTTAATGTGACAATTAACAACAATGGACAACAGCAGAGTGGCATTAATAATGGGGCTGGACAATCAGGGGTAGAATACAAACAGGGTTTTGGACAGGACCAGAACCAGCAGCAGAGGAACTTGAGGTCGAACAGGAACCAAATGATTTTAAGGAACAAACAGAACCAGAGGAAGAAATAATGAAGGAACAAGTCAGCCTATTATGGTTTACAGTACTGAGGGGGATTTTAAGATCTTTAATTACACCACCCTCAATATTACTACTGATATGGCTGACTTTTTCTCTAAAGGACTGTCCTTTGTTCCTGATACTCACATGGACTTGGTTAAGACTATTGTAGATCTGAAATTGTTTGTCCGTAAACTAAATTTGTTGGCTGTATTGGGTAAAAATTCTTCACTCATTAAGCCATTTAGAATAGCTAGTCTATTTAATCCACCTTTAGTCAGTAACCTTAAAACCTTTGAGAAATCCTGTGAATTAGACCTAAGATTTCTGGCTGCTAGCAAAATTAATAAGAACAAACATACTCTTAACATTACAACTGAACAACGGATTTCATCAAATTACTGCAGGATTGTAATATTCGGGTTATGAAACCCGATAAGGGTAGCGGGCTTATATTTATGAACCAAGCTGATTACATCAACAAATTATCCACTCACTTGGAAACTGGTCCCTATGAAAACATCAGTGTAAATGAAGTCAACATAGCACATAACAAGATTAGAACTACACTAGAGGACTTGTTCTTAGAAGATCTGATAGATATAGATATCCATACTTATTTGAATGTTGCAGCACCTAGAATGCCATCTTTTTGGCTCTAAAATTCATAAGTCTCTTTATGACCCCCCCTTTAGACCCATTGTTGACGGCAGAGGATCTATTTTAGTGGCTTGCACCAAGTATGTAGATAGTTTTTTAAAACAATTTATTGAAAAAGAAACTCAGATATGCAGAGACTCATGGGGTTTTCTTGAGAACATTAATAAGGTACCTTTTGACCCTAGCTTAACATTTATGACCGTGGACGTTAAAGATCTGTACACGGTCATCCCACAACAATTGGGACTAGACTGGGTCAGGGAGTTTCTTGAGTTAAGAGGAGTGGAACAAAACACTATTTACATAATTGAGACTCTATTAGAGCTGGTGCTAAAATATAATTTCTTTTCTTTTAATAACGCGATCTATAGGCAATCCTCTGGTGTTGCGATGGGTTCACCGTGTGGGGGGGCATTTGCTAATTGTGTCATGGCACAATGGGAAAACAAATTACTGTTTAACAACACATTATTTAAGGAACATGTCGCCTGGTACACTAGGTACCAGGACGACATGTTCTTTTGAGCTGTCAATCATACGAAGTAGACACGTATATACATATATATCTATGTATGTGGATATATACATATTTATTTTTATATATATATATATATATATATCTGCATATATGTTTGTGTGTATATGTATCTTTGGAATGATTATTGCTTCCACATTGTACATTCCCTATGGTAGCCAGACTGTACTGCATGATATGCTATTGATACCATCCTGACATCATACAGGTGGGATGGATTACTGTTAACTTCTTGCGGCTATGTTGTGTAGGATCCTGGGTATGGGACATGCAAGTGTTGGTATTGTGTTGCAAGGGAGATCTGTTTGGCTGTGGGGGAGGGGGTGATATCAATAATTACAAGAGGTACTTAGCTTGGACCCCCTCACTCCCATTAATGGTGCCTTTGGTCATATATGTATTTGTTGTGTTCTCTTTTATATCTATAAATATATATCTTTAGATGTATACATATGTATGTATATATATATATATATATATATATATATATATATATACACATACATACATACACACACACACACACACACACACACACACACACACACACACACATACATCTACATGTATAAATACATTTCCTGTATAGTTGAATGATTGTGCTGGATGATATGATTGTAATAACATCAGGGATATGTGTATCTGACATGGCTTAGTGGTAAATCAAGGTACTGTAACATCCCTCAACGATTCCGTACCTACGGTATCGTCTTACTTAAATAAGATAAACTTTTTTTCTTCTTCTGATAATCACGGAGCGGGGGCAAGTAACACTGAAAATACAGGTGAATCGAGTCTTAACAACATCGCTACGCTTATTGGGGAGTTTGATTATAAACTCTTTAGGTGTAAAAAACTACAATTAGAGATCTCTTATCTGGAGGAATGTTTAGATAAAAAGATCGTGCCTAAGGGCCTTAGGCAATGGAGGTTCCCTGTGGGCCTAGAGGAAGGCTCACAGTTCCACAAGCAGCTTTTAGCATTGTTCGACCGGCATAGTTTTGAATATATTGGTATGCTGATCGACCATTATACACAACAGGTCAATGATTACAAAAATGACTTGGCTAATTTGGAACAAGAGATTAAAAACAACCATGACTTTTTGCGTTATAAATACGATTATTATCGCATCTTTTCGAGTATCGAAGCTACTACTAATAAATTGTGTGAAAATAAGAAAAAGAAAATAATGAGGGATGTGAAACAGTACGCGGACAATAAAGCGTACCCTAAGCCACCACGGATAGGACAGTCTAAGATTAAAGCTGGGGTGTCTTTTCCTAAGTTAAACAAGAATATTACCCAAAATAGAAAACATGACATGTATCAGTTGGATACCTTCTTGGAGGAAGGTTATGACAACAATGACCCCCTCTTTGAGGGGGAGGGGGAGGTTGATTTAGACAACGACCGAGAGCAAGAGCACCTACTTAATGTGACAATTAACAACAATGGACAACAGCAGAGTGGCATTAATAATGGGGCTGGACAATCAGGGGTAGAATACAAACAGGGTTTTGGACAGGACCAGAACCAGCAGCAGAGGAACTTGAGGTCGAACAGGAACCAAATGATTTTAAGGAACAAACAGAACCAGAGGAAGAAATAATGAAGGGAACAAGTCAGCCTATTATGGTTTACAGTACTGAGGGGGATTTTAAGATCTTTAATTACACCACCCTCAATATTACTACTGATATGGCTGACTTTTTCTCTAAAGGACTGTCCTTTGTTCCTGATACTCACATGGACTTGGTTAAGACTATTGTAGATCTGAAATTGTTTGTCCGTAAACTAAATTTGTTGGCTGTATTGGGTAAAAATTCTTCACTCATTAAGCCATTTAGAATAGCTAGTCTATTTAATCCACCTTTAGTCAGTAACCTTAAAACCTTTGAGAAATCCTGTGAATTAGACCTAAGATTTCTGGCTGCTAGCAAAATTAATAAGAACAAACATACTCTTAACATTACAACTGAACAACGGGATTTCATCAAATTACTGCAGGATTGTAATATTCGGGTTATGAAACCCGATAAGGGTAGCGGGCTTATATTTATGAACCAAGCTGATTACATCAACAAATTATCCACTCACTTGGAAACTGGTCCCTATGAAAACATCAGTGTAAATGAAGTCAACATAGCACATAACAAGATTAGAACTACACTAGAGGACTTGTTCTTAGAAGATCTGATAGATATAGATATCCATACTTATTTGAATGTTGCAGCACCTAGAATGCCATCTTTTTTTGGCGCTCCTAAAATTCATAAGTCTCTTTATGACCCCCCCTTTAGACCCATTGTTGACGGCAGAGGATCTATTTTAGTGGCTTGCACCAAGTATGTAGATAGTTTTTTAAAACAATTTATTGAAAAAGAAACTCAGATATGCAGAGACTCATGGGGTTTTCTTGAGAACATTAATAAGGTACCTTTTGACCCTAGCTTAACATTTATGACCGTGGACGTTAAAGATCTGTACACGGTCATCCCACAACAATTGGGACTAGACTGGGTCAGGGAGTTTCTTGAGTTAAGAGGAGTGGAACAAAACACTATTTACATAATTGAGACTCTATTAGAGCTGGTGCTAAAATATAATTTCTTTTCTTTTAATAACGCGATCTATAGGCAATCCTCTGGTGTTGCGATGGGTTCACCGTGTGGGGGGGCATTTGCTAATTGTGTCATGGCACAATGGGAAAACAAATTACTGTTTAACAACACATTATTTAAGGAACATGTCGCCTGGTACACTAGGTACCAGGACGACATGTTCTTTTTATGGAAAGGGCCGCTGGACACAGTAACATCATTCATTAATGACATTAAGACACTGACTGACTTTTTAGACTTCACATATGAGGTCAATAAAACGGAGATCAGCTTTTTAGATATAAAACTAAGTAAAGACATTGAGGCATCCAGATTCACTAGTAAGATTCATCGAAAACCCACCTACTCCAATGGTTTCCTCCATTTTAGTAGTTGCCACCCTTACCATCAAAAAAAAGCAGTAGTTAAAGGGCAGATGGTAAGGGCGGCACGTATGATTACTAAAGATGCTGATTTCCAGGATGAGTGTAGTAACCTGAGTACAATGTTTTTAAATAGAGGCTATCCGTATTCATTGATATTGGAGGTTAAATCTGAGGTGGTGCTTAAAAGAGAATCTGGACATTTTAAACCTATTCTAAGTAGGCAAGACTTGTCCATAGGACTTAACCAAGAGATGGCTGAGGGGAACAATACAAATTCTAACGCGCCTGACATTGGGGTTAGGTTCTTATGTACGTTCTCTGTGGACCATCATTTTATTAGAAATATTTTACAGAAGAATTGGGCAAACATAGTGGAAGATAGACATTTAAAACAACTGTTAGGTACTTCACCTAACATTACTTTTAGAAAAGGGTTTAGCTTAAAGGCCTTGTTAGAAAGGAACAACATTACTTTTTTCCAAAGGCAAAAGGGGATGACTAGGTGCGGGTTCTGTCATCAATGTAAATTCATACAAGAAGGGTGTCATGTATTAATTAATGGGGAGAAATATAAATTGATGGGGAATTTCAGTTGCATTTCTAAAGCAGTTGTTTATCTAGCGAGCTGTAAGAATTGCTCAGCTTTCTATATTGGAAAGACTGAGCGGGTATTGCATAAGAGAATTTACGAACATTTGTATGCAATATCTAGGAAGGATGTTAACAACGCGCTAGCTTGCCACATCATGGAACACAAAGACCACGTTTTTAACTTTGCGGTCCTGAAGCAAATTAAGGCGGACCCCAATTTAGGCCCATGGCAGACCTTGTTAGAAAAAGAAGAACTGTTATGGCAATTAAGGACGGCCACACACACACACCCAGGCCTAAATGAATCTATCTCTTTGACTTGCATCTTAAAACTCTTAGCCTTAAGGAGATAGTAATTTAATTTTTAAACTATAGGCGGATTATTTATTTATTTATTTATAATTTTTATAGTTATGTTCATATAGGGACATAATAGTTTAATTTAAGGCATCTTAGTTTTTCACATTTTAGGTACATCCACACACATGTTTTAGGGGTGAACATCACAGTAGTGGGGTATGGGTTATGGCTTATGATTTATAATGTTTATGTTTTCTGACTCTTTTCAATAGTCAACAGTAGAGGGTTTTACATATAAACATTGTCTATAGGTATAAATAACATTCGGAGCACATAAGAGACTCCTGTACAGCATATAGTATATTTTAATTTATTTTAATTTGTTTGATTTTAATTTATTGTAATCCATTGCTTTGATTATTTTTCATTTTATATGGGCATACAATTTAGAGACACTTTGTTAACACCATCTTTCTTGGCATATTGTACATATGCTTTTGCATATGGGCATTTTTGACATCAAGGTCTTTTCAAATTTAGGAACTGAAGCACGGTTTGATGTATATTTAGACAAATTAACCGTTCGTGATGATCGGAGCGACAATAACGGTCTTCCACATTCAACACACATTTTTTTTAGTTAACTTGAGTATACAGAATTAATGTATACATGTTATGACGGTGTTTAATAGTTATTGTTTAATTTTTATTTTAATATATTGCTGGTTGACAGGCTTATAATAGGGTTGTAGGTTTATAATTTAGACAGGTTAGGGTTACTAGGTTTTTTATGTTCTAAGCTTTTTATATGCTCTCTATATGATAACAGTTATTGTGTATTTAAGCAAGCAGTTTTTAAACAATTTTCAAACAACTGTTAGAAGACTAGTATGAGATCAACCTCAATTGAGAGGTTGCTAATTGAATAATTGTCATCTATTTAATATGGAGGTGTGTTGTTATTCAGTGTTTTGTCTTCGTCTGAGGAAGGAAGGATACGAAGCCTTCCGAAAGTGCTTGTTCTAAAATAAAAGTTCTTACGTTGATTTTACACAGTTTTTGTTGCTCTATCTTATTTGGCACTTGGATTTTTACAGTGTTTGGTATCGTATTCGCGTAAGACTTGACTTTGGTGGTGTGCTCCCATCGCTTTTTTGTTTTCATTAGTGGTAAATCACTTTGGCTATGGTGTGCAGGATCTTGGGTTCGAGACTTGCAAAGGCTGATTAGTTTGTTGCTGGGCAAAACAAGGGCCGTTGGATACAGAGTGATTAAGGCACTTTTTTAGCAGTTGTAAGTGGGTTTGCGCGGGTTTGCATGATGGTAAGCAATGCTAACTTCTGGATAAATATGTTTACACTCAGCCTGTAAATTGCTTATCCTGTGTAGGCTTTGCTTACCACCACGCAAACAGGCTTAAACCCGCTTACTGCTGATTAAAAGTGCTTACTCCTGCTTACCCCTGTGCTAATTTCTTTAAAAGAAAAGAAAAAGGGTTGATTGGAAAGTGGTGAAAAAGGGGTACAAATAGGGAAAGACAGTAGGGAAAATAGCTAGGGATGTGCAGGACGGGTGTAGGGAAGGTCCATAGCTGCCCATTTCTTCTACAGCAACAGCTGTGCATGTACACTGGTTTGGAGGTAGATTTGGACACTCATACCCCTGAGAGAGGGGTGTGGACAACAATAATATGTTGTGAAGCCAATTAGAGCAGATCACATGTGTCCACTGGACATGTGTGCAAAATGGAAAGCTATGTATGTGGCTAGATTTTTTTTTGGGAACAGATTGCCTTTTTTTTAAGGTGAGAGTGGGATGTTGGGGACGGATAGTAGGTATATTTGGGGAGGTAGGTTGGGTAGGATAACAGACAAGACAGCATACAGGGGCAGTATATGACACATGTGGGGGTAAACACCTTGGATGGGGAGGGATATTTGGAAGTCGGAAGCCCATGAGCCCCCTAGTGGAAACAGTGGGACTGAGGTCCCCACCCATGGGCAGTCACCACTGCACCTTCATGGCCCCAAAGGTGGCTGTGCTGGGGGCTGGGTAGGAGGGCAGGCTGACCCTCTAGATGTGCCATGCAACCCTCAAGCTGATATAGCAGATCTCCAAACACCCTGTGAAGCTCACCACGCACCAAACCCCAGACCTGATGATGGGTGACAGTATCCTGTCTGCACCCACTCCTGGAGGGAGCAAGCCCCATCCCCTGAGGCAGTTTCACCCAAATGTGGTGCAGGACCAGCGGACAAGGTGGTCTCGGGGTAAGCCCCAGACATGCTGGTGCCCAGTACCATGGCCAGATGAGGTGGGTCCTCTGCGACTGGCCTTCCCAAATGTGCTATGGTGTTTCAATTTTAAAACATATGTGGGTTAGTAATAGTCAACACATTTCATGATTAGGTATAACAGCATGTATAGATATTCCCAAAATACCAGATATGGAATAGTTGCATAGCAAACAGAACACATGCATATATGGAACCACAGTGGCCATTACAACAGCATGCATGTACATTGATGGCTGCATGCCACCAATGTGGGAGTATTTCAACATGGCACATGCATAGAAACAAATTTCAATATTTATCAAACAATAGGACATATGTCCCAACAGTAGATTTAATTGTACACATACCGATTGAGTTGTGTATTTATTTTAATGTTGCAGATATGGTGAGGGGGGGGGAGAAAGATGTCAATTAATTTGTATATCCCCATAGTTCTCATTACTTTCTTAGTCAGTGCTGTGATCTGTACCTTACACGTATTACTACACTACCCTATGGCCTTAGTTTGGACAGTGGTATTGTTGTAGACAACTATATACATGAACTCTGTTTTATCTGCAGTATACACTTCTTACCTGGTATACCTGTGGAGGTATTGTTTGTTAACACTATCTGACTGTTTCTGCACATATTCCCAGATGTCAGGTTGATGTTATGCACATACCTCTCCATCTCTTAGTGGACACACTCGGCAATGTTTTGACAACATGCAGGTGAAACTGGGACATATTTTGACTATTGCCCTCATAAACCTTTGGTGAATTGCTACAATGACAGGTTTGTTTTCATAGAAATTTTCCAAATATTTACAGGCCTGACAGTCAGTTATATGACATTAAATGCTGCCTAAATGTCAGAGATAATCATGCTGATATGCCAGGGGGACAGGGTAACAGGTAACAGATATGGGCTAATTATCTGGACATTCTGGACAGATCTGTACAGTTGAGGGGTATGATTCTGCATACAGCTTACTACCACTCCTAGGATTCGAACCATGGTTGTGTCTGCTAAAAATAAAACTGGGTATATCACAGTTGAGCGTGCTATATAGATATTGCTGTGTATCTTTTCTCTGAATTCTGTCTAGAAGTCTCCCATGGTTTTACAATCTGACCTTGTAATTACAACACTCTTATACAGGGTTTCCTAGACAGATTTATTATGTAGCACTGTGTGGATGACAATGATGAGTAATACCTTATTATTTACAGATACTGCAACACTAACACTGTCATACAATACCAGACTAAACAGTACCAGTCCAGGATTTCAATCTTTCATTTCTAGGCACAGTTTTCATATCTGACAGACCTGTGGGGGGAATGTTTGTTAACATTACCTGAATGTTGCCACACATATTACCAGATTCCACCTTATTATTATGCACATACGTCTCACTCTGTTACAGCATACACTCTGGTCATAGCTTCACAACATGAGGGTGGAGTTCGGACATACTTTGCTTATTATTCTCATAACACTTTGGTGAGTTGCTAGAGTGACAGGTTTGTTTTTATAGATATATTTCTGACAGTTATGATGTCTGACAATCAGTTGTATGTCATTATTTGCTGCCTAAACTTCTGGGATCATCCCACTGATTTGCCAGGGGGACAGGGTGATAGGCAGGGGACTTATAATTATCTGGACTTTCTGACAATATCTGTACAGTTGTGGGGTATGAGTCTGCATACAGCTTACTACTACTCCCAGGATTTGAATGATCGCTGTGTGTGCTAAAAATACAACACTTCACATCTCAGTCGAGTATGCTATTTGGATTATGTTGTCTATCTTTTCACTGTTTTCTAAGTCTCTCTCAGTTGTACAATTTGAACTTGTGATTACAACAGTCATATACAGACATTCCTACACATTTTATTTATGTAGCACAGTGTGGGTAACAGTGCTTAATACAACAGTACTATTAAGAGATTGCAACACTACATTACCATATGATACCAGAGTAGACACAAGCAGTCCAGGAGTTAAACCTTTATTGCCAGGCTGTTAACCTTTTATTTACATACAACCTATATGATACTCTTCCTGCCATATTGTCTGGTTTATTCAGTACATGCCATACACAATACAGGTTTTATACTGGCAATTAACTTTCCACTACTTTTAGATTTATTTCTTATGACAGTACATGCAAGATTATTATTAACCTGCCTCGTGACACAGCCTCTGCAGCTTACAGGCATGGACTTCCCAATTCACAGCCCACTCGTCTGCCGCTGTCAAAGACATAAGAGGAATATTTAGCCATACCTATCCATAATATACATGAGCTGGCAATTATTAAACAGGTAGTAGAATGATACACACAGCTGGGACATCACCCATCCGCCTAGCTTCTTGGATCCACTGATCCAAGAGCTCCCTCTTTCTCCATTTCAGGTCGGCATAGTGATGCCTGACCTTCTCACCAGTTTGAGGGATGTGAATGGCACTGGTGAGGTCACGGGTGAGACGGTCCCAGGCTTCCACTTTAAATTAGGAACCCTGTTACTGGCCCTGCAGCAGTCTCTGGTCATGGTCTTTAACAAGGAGTCCTGCCATGACTTTGGACTCCTGGATGCCCCAGCACTGCACCTGGAAGCACGATCCTTCACCCACACCAGCCATAGTGCCTACAGGAGGAAGCTGCAACCAGTTATGAGATGTATTCTCACCTGTGGGGTTTAAATAGGGCCGATTTCGTGCACTTTGCCATGATAGGATAATTTTGAAAATGCTAAGCTATGGGCAACCCTGCTTACCTAAGGTTGGCATTGATTAAAGGGGTATACAAAAGGGCACATTGATTTAGCTGGCCTACACATTGCTTACATCTAATAAGCAGGGGTGTGCAATGCTTAATGTTGCTTAATTTTAAATTTGCAGACTATTTGCTGTTTGGCATTCATTTATCATTCATTACATGTTATATATTTGTTTAGTATCCATGATTCATGTGTATGTACACTGTATGGGGTCCTTGTGTTTATTGGGGGATTTCACCACTTTATTACAATGACACCTCACATCTGGACTTAATGCTGTACTCCAGTTCACATATTTATGTTATGTAGTAGGTTATACAACATAAAACTGTATATAGATACCTTCCACGTGCAAATTGTGATTTTGCTATAGTGAGGATCTGTTTGGGGATACCTCAGTCTTATATACTGCTGTGATGGCTTACTGGTTAACTACTGTGACTATAGTGTACAGGGTCCTGGACCTGCAAGGGCTGCTTATTTTGTTGCTGGGCAGTTGTAAAGGGTTTGCGCGGGTTTGCACAGCGGTAAGCAATGCTAACTTCCGGTTAAATATGCTTGCAGGGAGTTAGCTTCAATATTGCTTAACCTGTGTGCGCATTGCTTACCCCCATGCAAATGGGCTTAAACCTGGTTTAAAACTGCTTACACTCACACTAATTTAAACAGAAATGAAACATGGCTCTTGGGGAAGTGATAGATTTGGACATTCTATGGATTTATCATTCATTACACATTATACCTTCATTTCGTATCCCTGATTCATGTATACATATACTGTATGGGGCACTTGTGTTTATCTGTGGATTTTGCCACATTATTACAATGACACCTCACACCTGCATTTAATGTAGTACACCAGTTCACAAATATGTTATTTACTAGGTTATACAGCAAAAAACTGTTCATGAAGTGATTTCACATGGAAAATGGAATTTACTACAGTGAGGATCGAACAGGGAATGACTGCTCACAAAGTGAATACTCTGACCACTACACTATTGCAGTACTGCTTCAATTGTGTGTATCTTGCTATTTATCTTCTTGTGCCATTTAAGCTACAGTATGCATAACTAAGCAATGGGCAAACCCGCGCACCAATGGTTAAATTTAATCTGTTTGAAAAAAAAATTCTCTACTGCTATTTTCTCTGGGAAGGGACATGTTTCACATAGTGCTGTGGATTCTTGCATGCGTCTGCACATTTGGCAGACATCCTAGCAACCCCCCATACCTCTCAACCTCTTCAGGCACACTATCTGGACAAAGATTGACAAATTGTTGTACAACTACGGACATAGTTTCATTATTGCTCTTAAAAATGTGGGACAGTTGCTAGGATAACAGGATTTGTTTTAATATATCACCAAGTTGAATGGACACTAGTAAGAATAAAAAGATCCGTGACGCGATAAAACCACAGCTTTATTGTAAATGTAGAATCACTGACTTAGTGCTTTCACCCATAACATTGGGCTTCTTCAGAGTCAGTTACACTCAAAAAAAATCAGGACTATTATAGTCCTAAACAGGCAATCAACCAATATAAAAAAAAAATCCATTAAAATCAATTATCCAATTAACCATTTAACCCAACCCCTGCTGCAAAGGAAAAAAGCAGCACAAGAAATATTATGATAAAACCACATCTTAAAACAGAAAAAAATAGTTGTAATAAACTGTTTCATGTAAACCCCTTTGGTGAATACTTTGTCCAAGGAAAGTTAAAAGAAAGTTAAACATATAATCATTTGTTAAATAAACTGGGATTTGTGTTTCAATGCACTTGCAATAGAAATGTTTTCATTAATGACTGGTGTTTTTGTTGCATCCAGGCATAACTGTGATAGACATTCTCTCATCTCTAGTAAGGTTTTAACATCACCTCCCCTGTCTTTTTTGGGCATCCTGTCAATGACAAAAAATATAAACTTTTTGTAGTTGCCACACTTCTTACTGTGGTTAAATAAAACACTTGTAGGCTTATTGTTTTTATGTCTCTGTTGTGTTCCAAAATACGTAGCCTTAATTTACGTGTGGTCATTCCTCCGTAAAATGCCGGACATGATAGACAGGTGGCTACATATACTACCATGTCAGAATTGCAATTACAGTACCCTGGGCAGTTTAGTGTTCTTTTGTAACTGTCTATGTGTACATAAGGTTTGTCATTAATAAACTTGCAAATACTGCATGTACCACACAACCATCCGTGAGATGTTACTATTAGTTGTCCCTACATCTCTTTCAAGTTGGAACCCCTACTGTTAATGAATCTCAGGCTTGGACCCAATACTTCTTTTAAGTCTGAAGGAAATACACTGTCCCATACTGTCTGGATAATGTTCTTAATTTTCATACCTGAATCGTTATACTCCAGCACCATTGCCATAGAGTTGTTAGTAGTAAGTGTATTACTCTCAATGGTATTAGATGAACCAACACTTCTACTTGAATCCAAGAGAATAGGTCTAAAATTACTGCTTATTCTCCTTTCGACATCCTTACTTAACCTAGTCAGCAAATCCATTGGCTACCCTCTATTTGTGAACATGTCAATAAGCTTCAGCAGTCCAGATTTAAACAGTAATCCTGACTAATAAGCCTTGACAATCAAATCATTTGACCCTTCACCACATTTTTCTTTTGAAACTGAGGGTGGCATCTCTCATAAAGTAAAAAAGAGTTGCTGCATGTTTTTTATGGTAAATGTTCAAATGTATATGGCCATTCTCTTTGTACAAAAGAATATCCAAAAATTCAATCCTATCTCTGTCCTTGTGACTTGTAAATTTTAGAAAAGTGGTTGTGTTACTCAAATAACCAATAAAATCGTCCAACTCTTGTTTTGAGCCCTTCCACAAAATCAGTATGTCATCCAGGTACCTTAAGTATGTCATGATCTTCGACATATAGACAGAATTAAACACGTGCTACTGTTCTCATTCTGTCAACACCAGGTTAGCATAGATGGGTGCACATCTGGCACCCATTGCAACCCCGTTCGTCTGCTTGTAGTATTCCCCATCAAACAAGATGAAATTATTGGATAATACCAGTTCTAACAAACCCACAAGCAGGCTTCTTTTTACATGGTGTAAATCACTGTACTTAGCCAGACTTAAGTTAAAGCTATCAATTCCAATATGGTGGGGGATCACCAAAAATAAGTTGACTACATCTACAGTCACAAACCAGAAGTCGTCACCACAATTTAAATTCCTGGTATTATTAAGGCAATGCCAAGAGTCCCTTAAAATGTGAGGAACATTGTTCAACACATTCTTACAAGTGATGTCTATATATGACGATAGTGGTTCCATTTTGGAGCCCTTAGCAGCTACAATGGGCCTAAATGGTGGAAAATTCACATTTTTATGAATTTTGGGGATACCAAAAATAGAGGGAATAATGGGGTTCTCCACTGTAAGATATTTAAACTCCTCATTAGAAATTATCCCATCACACATAAATTCATATAACTGCCAATCAATTTTGGCATAGGCCCTATGTACATCAAACCTAGAAACCCTCTCATAAGTTTCCGCATCATTTAATAGTACTTGTATTTTAGAGGCATAGTCTGTGTTAGTCATGATGACTACCCCCTTAATCTTGTCTGGTCTCATAACTCTGTACTGGTTTGTGCGTGTAAGCTGTCTCAAACAAAATTTTTCAGCACTGGATAAATTGTCAGACATTTTTTCATATTGCAGACATCTCCTAATTTGGGCTTCACACAACCGTTCAAATACCATAACTGTTGGATTGTGCGGTGGAATGAACACACTAGCTCTCTTAAAACTCAAGTAGTTACATTCATTGCCAGGCTTTGGATTGTTTACAAAAAATATCCATAAATTGAGAATCCTAGAATACAGCTTAAGACTCATTAATAGTCCCCCAACCTCATATCTGTGGGTGGGAACAAAAGAAAAACCTTTTTTCAACAAACTGACATAAAATTCAGTAATCTTTAGATCTGAAAAATTATAAATTGTAAAATCTCTGTCACCCTCCTGTTTACAACATATTGCATTGTTCAAACTTCTGTCATCACAATGTTGTTCAGATTCAACAGCAGAATTATTCAAAATAGGGATGTCAAGATCAATACTGTCATCCAACAACTCATCATATATACTGCCAAGGCCTAATTGTTGAAGTTCGATTGGTAGTTGTTCCACTGATTGTGGCGACCTTGGAATGAACCCCATCTCCCCCTCAGTTGATATGTGTGCCTTCTCATTGGTGTCGTGTTTGTACGATTCTAATACTGGGCATGGTTCCGTAAATGGTCTGAGTGCCTCAGTGGGGGTGGATTGTCTAAATAAATGTTCATTGTCCTCACAAGTGTCAGTCTGTACCACATCAAGCTCCTCTTCAGACACTCTGTTTGCCTCGTTATTAAGAATGTCTCTGGATGCTTCATCAACCCTCCTTTTAGAGGAGTAAGCCCTCTTTTTTCTGTAGTCAGTAGTATCTCTCATAATCTTTCTTTGCTTTCACTCCAGACCAACCTTAGCAAACTTGTCAGTGTCTGCCAAAATTTTGTCGAAACGTGCTTTGTTTATATCAAATAATAAGTCATTCAGTATACTTTTTTTTAAAGCTAATAGTTCAACTTTTAGTTTAGATAGTTTAACAGTATTGTCGCAAATAATAATCTGCATCATGTCCATACCTGTTCTATCAAAAAGAGTTATAAGGTCCTGAAATGCCTCAGTGTCTTCCAATATTCCCACTGGCAGCTTAAAAAGTCTAAGCCCCTTCGGTACTTGATTAAGTTCTATGGAACGCTCTAAGAAAACATTGTCCATTTCTAAAGATTTATACTTTTTTGTTAGCTTTTAAAATAGCTGTAACTGAGAGTTGAAAATGCCAAAACCAGTGTTCTGTTCTACCAATGGCCTCACATTCAAGGAAGGAGGGGCCAACAGTGTCTCAAAATCAAGGGGTGTTGACATCCTACCTTCATCCACTCTGTGTCGTCCTTCTAAGCTAGCATTGCTCAATCTACCTTCAATACTTTGAGTGGTACTTCTACTGGAGACAGGTGGCGTATGCAACTTCAACAATTCTGCCTGAGTAGTAGTTATGGAAACATTGCTGTTGTCTCCATTTACTTGCAGCAGAGAAATAATTTGTTTAGATAAATCCACATACTGGAAAAATAACCGCTCCATTCTGGGTTTCTTAAACCAAAAAAAGCCAAGGTTCTTTGTGCTATTCAGCTCCAAAGAAAAACAAAATCCAAAGTTCTTTTAGCTTTCCAGCTCCAAAAAGCTGATAGTTAGAATCGAGTCAATGAATCAATAAAACCAGATCACCAAGTTGAACAAACACTAGTAAGAATAAAAAGATCCATGACTCGATAAAACCACAGCTTTATTGTAAATGTATACTCACTGACTTAGTGCTTTCACCCATAACATTGGGCTTCTTCAGATTCATGAAAAAAGTAGCCAGCACCAAACATCAATGTATAAAAACCAGCACAAAATAGGCCATAAGGTTTAGCACATAAGATTTATTATATAAATAAATCCCAGACTGGTTTCAGCCCAAAGGCTTTCATCAGTGGAAAAAAATATTTGTCACATAAGCAGTTCATTACACATATTTATGAGGTAAGCCCTCCAATCAGAATTCTTCCCTTGGTTCAGATGGTTTCCAAAAATATAAAAAATATATGAAATAAGCAATATGCATTAAACATAATAAATACAAAGAATAATGATAATACATCATAAATTTATAAATGATCATTCAAACCAGGTGAAAACAGAGCACCCAGTTTGATGATCCAATACTTCTCTTTCTTGTTAAGAATAGAATGCCATCCCTGTTTGTTGGATCTGTCACCATGGACCTTGTCAATTATTGTAAACTGAAATCTGGCAGAATTCTGGTGTAGTCTTTATAAAGCACTGGTATCCCTTTTGATACAACATTATTATTCTGAGTGGTTGTGATGTCTGTCTGACATAGAAAGCAGCACATGTACATGTCGCAAGATACACACCCCAATCACTATTGCAGTTCCCAAAGAATTTCATGTCATATACATGGTTTGTGTTTCTACTAGAAAACTGTTTGGATGTAAAAATATATGGACAAGAAGAATGATGTCCACAACTGTATGTTCCCCAAAGCCTGCCCCCCCCATCATAGTCAATTGGTGGCATACCATATCCCCAGAACTCACTCTTTTGAAATAGGAGAAGAAGGAACCTAATGTTTTGCCTCTTCTATAGCCATACTGACAAGTGTGCCCCAAAAGAGATATCAGTTCATCATTGGCACAAAGAATATTTTAATGTTTGGAAATTATATTTTTATTTATGTTAATATTGCGTCCATAAGTGGTAATAAGTCTAATGGTATCCACCTGTTCAGCTTGGGTTTTTCTCCCTATATGTCAAGAGTGATGTTCTGTCTGAGTTGGATGCCACCTGCCTGGCACCCTGGATGTCAAATTCTCTATAGCCCCTAGCTCTAAATCTGCCTACCAAGTCATGCTGAGATTCCATATAATCCATTTCTGAGGACCAGATCCTTCTTATTCTGAGGAACTGGGATCTGGGGATATTCCAAATGATGTGGCTGGGATGCATGCTGGTGACATGTAACAAGTTGTTGTATTGGGGGTATTTGCGAAATGTTTTAGCTTTCAATGTATCAAATGAATTCCAGGTAACAGTGACATCCACAAAATTGATCTCACATAAATCACACGTCAGTGTGACTTCAATACCCTATTTGTTCTGGTTCAAATATTGCACAAACTCCAGTAGGTATTGTTGATCAGAACGCCAAACCAGCAACAAATCATCCAGATATCTACGCCAAACATCCAGTTCCTCAATATAAATGTTATGTATAGGATCATAAATCAACTGTTCCTCAAAGTATCCCATGAAGAGGTCTGTATAAATGGGAGCAAAAGATGCTCCCATAGCAGTATTCCTAATTTGCCAAAAGCATTCTCCCTGAAAATGGAATACATTTTTATCCAGAACATGCTTAGCCATGCAAACCAAAAGTGTGTTGAATCCCATCGGGTATAACTGTGCTCTATCTAACCAATATTTAAGTGTTTCAAGTCCCGCCCAGTGTGGTATGTTGATATGCAGGGCCTTGACATCCAGAGTGCACAGCAACCATCCTGGTTCAAGTTGCGTGTCTGAAACCAATTGTAAAAACTGAGTGGTATCTTGCATCCTGGCACGAATCATGCTAAGTAATGGTTTAAGATATACTGTCAAGAATTCAGATAAAAACAATTGGTCTTCCAGGGGGTTTGCTGAGGGATTTGTGTACCTTGGGTAGGAGATAAAGTATTTGTTTCAGTGGATCCTTCACCATAAGGTGTGTCTTGAGAGATTCAGATATAATACCTTCTAAAGCTGTCAAATTCAAAAACTTATAAATTTCTTGCTTAAAATTAGACGTAGGGTCAATAGGCATATTCATTGAATGGGAAGGGTTGGACAATTGTTAATTTCACTCCCCCAGATAATAATCTGTGTCCATGATGACAGTAGCCCCACCCTTATTAGCCTGTATGATGACAATGTTTTTATCTCTTAGTTCTTGTAGTGCCGTTTGCTCAGCATTGTACAAATTATGGTTCAAAGGGAAGAACTGACCCAAATTGAAATGAATATCTTTAAAAACTACCTGTTGGAAAATGAAAAACATGTTTATCCATGGGTGGAACGAAGTCCGATTTTAAGAATCTGAATTCACTAGATCTTTGAGACCGTTCCATAGACCCAAAGAACAATTTGAGATTAATTCTATGACAAAAGCTATTAACATCAGTAACAATATCAGACTCATCCACAAAGAATCCTGGCACATAGTTCAAACCTTTATTTAAAGTTTCTTTTGGTCATCAGTTATCACAGTCCTAGAAATATTCAAAATATTATAGTCTATTGAGTCGTAAACACTTGGAGCAAGCCTTCTATAGTATCTATCTTGGTGTTTTCTGTGTTTTCTTCCACCCCTCCTCCTGACATGTTTAAAGGGTGGGCATAGCTTCTTTGTTTTTTAAGGACCGGAGACTCCCTAGTGTTGGTCACATGAGTGTCTGTAGAGCTGTGCCCACTTGTATTAATAAGACAAACTCAAAAGACAAGCCACCCTGGTGGAATCACAGTATCAACTGTTATACAACAAAAGAAAAAAATCTTGGCCAAGTGTAGAAGAAACAAAGCCATACATACTAAAAGCCCCCTGACCAATCTAAACACGCAGCTAAGGGGGTTAATTAATACTTTAAAGGGTAAATTTGAAGAAGACATTGCTTCTCGGGCAAAGGACAACCACAAAGCTTTCTACAGCTATGTCCAAATCCTCAGGGGAAATATGCAACAATGCACATTACTTATTGGGAATGCCATCACCCACACTGAACCAGAGGCCATTGCCAACCTTTTGGCTGATAGGTTCTGCTCAAATCTCCTCCCTCACTCCCCCCGACAGTTCAAAGGAAATACCACATACCACAAACCCCAATCATTACTAGGGGACAGGTCATCAATGCACTTCAAGGCCAAAAACACTGCATCAATGGACCCCAACAACATCCTAGGATGCTTACTAAATAGCATGAAACATGACTTCAACCAAAAAGTAAAAAATGTGAAGTCATGAAACAGAGTCCTGATGACAGAATCCACATTTAATGAATAAAACAACCACGTACTGAGCGCTTTCATTCCAAACCACAATAGGGACTTCATCAGAATACATAGAAACATTTAAACCAAGGCAAGATGTCCAGCATTACTCTTTTCTCTGTGCTGAACCAGAGTCAATATGCTCTGAAGTGTCTGAAACCACGTGAGAAGAATGAGTGTCCGGATTGGTGTTACTAGAGAAACCCAAAGGAGCTTCCCTAAGTGTTTTGTTCCCTCTGCTCAATCCGTTAACTCTGTTAGAGGTTTCTAAAGTTTCCTTATGCGATAGAAGCTCAATTAACCTCACGAGTTCTCCTATAAGGCAAGCCATGTCCTCCTTAACGGTCTGAATTTCCGACTCCTGTGTCATGGTGGATGATAGATGAAAATGGTCTAAAGTGTCCATCGTAAGCTCTCCAGCACCAAATGAAACAAAAAAAAAAACAAGTACCAGGTGCAACTATATCATACACTGAACCAAAAAGTAAAAAATGTAAAGCAATGAAAACAGAGTCCTGATGACAGAATCCACATTTAATGAACAAAACAACCAAATATTGAGCACTTTTGTCCCAAACCACAACAGGGACTTCATCAGGATACATAGAAACATTTAAACCAAGGCTTTAAATACAATCTAAGAATCCCAATTAACCCCTAATTCACTAATAAGAATGCCTTTCCAATCATTTAATCAACAATTCTAAAAATGCAAGGATTAACCCTTTTCATTGGTGTTGAAAAAAAAAAAAAAAACAGTAAAGGAGAAAGCAGACAGGTTGTAAAGTTTAAGTAAAGGAACCTATGGGTGGATAAAACACAGGTCCAGGTATATTTACATATATGGTTTCATGGTATATTAAATGACAAATAGGTTCACAGGTTGGTACTAGGCTATTGGACATATGGGCCTATACAAGCCTAGCCATAACAATTCCCTGGATATTTCTTCCCACAATATTTACTTCCCTGGACCCCTGTCTAGCAGGGCAACTGGCATGATCTCTGGGGTGAATTTCCTATCTCCCATCCAATCATCAAGGTTCCTTTTGAAGAAGGCCAAGGAGGTGCTCTGCTTGACATGTATGGACAGTCTATTCCAGAGTATGGGGAGTCTCTGGGTCAGGAACCTATCCCTCCAGCATGTTTTGTTCATTGTGATGACAAGGTTTAGATCCCTGGGGTGTGTGGCTCTGAGGGACTGGGATTTCTTTTATTGGAGCATGTCCAACAGCTCATGGTTTGACATGGCCCTGTATGTTAAGCAGATATAACCTCTGAGTAGACGATATGCCACAGAGTATAGCTGGAGTTGTTTTAGATGGTTAGCATAGGCCATCTGTTTTAGGCCTGTGATTATTTTAGTGAGGTATTTCTGCGTCCTTTCCAGCTGTTGCAGATGTCTTGTGAGGTACATACCAAATGGGGCATTGCGCTCTATAATGGGTCTAATGAGGGATGAGTACAGTGGGACAATGACCTACTTTTTTCTGGATGAAAAGCCCTTAGTGATGAGGTGTGCCACACAGAAGGATTTCCTGACTGTTGTGGCGATGTGGTTATCGAAGGTGAGACCATTGTCCACCTGTGTCCCTAAGTCTCTCAGCACACTTTCAGTGTTTAGTGTACTGCCACCTATGTGGTAAGTCATGGGTACATGGTTTTTCCCAAAGGGGATAACAATACAGTTCTTGGCATTAAGCTTGAGCCCATGGCTCTGGCACCAAGCATCTGTTTCTGTAAGGCCCTTTTGTAGAATATCCACATCATTTGGGGATTCAATAATGGCTCCCAGTTTGCAGTCATCTGCAAACTTTGTTAGCCAGAGTCTGTTAGTGTTGGCCTGTACTTCAGAGAAGTAGATGCCAAACAAGAGCAGTCCCAGGACTGAACCCTGAGGTGCTCCACTTGTCTAGAGCTAGATTTGGAGTCGGCTTCTTTTACAGTCTGGGTTCTGTCAGTAAGCCAGTTGGCAACCCATCGAGTGACATAGGGATTTATGCCCAGCTTACTAAGTTTATCTATGATTCCAGAGTGGGGGATGGTGTTGAAGGCCTTGGCAAGGTCCAGATAGGCTGTGTGGACCTCCTTACCCTTGTCCACAGCTCTGGAGACTGATTCAAAGAAGTCAATCAGGTTCAGGAGACAAGATCAGCCCTTCACGAACCCAAACTGAGTGGGGTCCAGTATTTGAAGGTTGCCAATGTCTTTGTTTATAAGTTCCATGATAATGCATTCCATGCCCTTGCAGATCAGGCTTGTCAGACTGATGGGATGGTAGTTCTCAGGATCCAAGGTGGATCCCCCCTTGTGGAGTGGGATAACTGTAGCTGTGCGCCACTCAATGGGCACAAAGCCTGAGGTGAGGCTATGGTTAAACATGACACTTAGGTGAGGTGCCAGTTCATTTTGTAGTTCATGTAGTACACAGCCCAGGATGTCATCTGGTTCCATGGATGCTGTATTCTTAGCTTTGGAGAGTGTGGTTTCTACCTGTGTGGCTGTGATTACCAGAAGTTGGCAATCTTTTGGTACTGAGATGGGCCCTTTAGGGGTTGAGAGGGGGTGAAGTTTGCACTAAATAGAACTGCCCTCACTAAGGCAAAAAACACAGCATCCATGGGACCGGATGGTGTCCCTGGCTGTGTGCTTCACGAACTCAATGAGGAATTAAACCCACAGTTAGGACAGCTGTTTAATCTTAGCCTCACCTCAGGATACGTACCCAAGGAGTGGCGCATGGCAACTGTGGTCCCACTTCATAAGGGCGGTGCCTCCACCGACCCTGGAAATTACCGCCTCATTAGCTTGACAAGCCTTATCTGCAAAGCCATGGAGAGGATCATAATGGAACTCATAAATAAAGACATAGGGAACTTGCAGACTTTGGATCCAACCCAGTTTGGCTTTGTCAAAGGCAGATCCTGCCTCTTAAACTTGGTCGACTTCTTCGAGACAGTCACCAAGGCCATTGATGAGGGAAAGGCAGTCCATACAGCCTACCTCGACCTGGCAAAGGCCTTCAACAAAATACCCCACTCAGGTATCATCGAAAAACTCATCAGCTTGAATGTAAACCCATACATCACAAGATGGGTTGCAAACTGGCTAAGTGACAGAACCCACAGGGTCAGAGTTGCTGGAGCCATGTCAGACTCAAAGCCTGTCCCAAGTGGTGTCCCACAGGGCTCAGTCCTGGGTCCACTCTTGTTCGGCATCTACTTTTCTGAAGTACAAGCTAACACAGGAGGGTTATGGCTGACAAGGTTTGCAGATGACTGGAAACTGGGCGCCATAGTCGAAAACACATCTGACACAGATATCCTTCAGAAGGGCCTCACAGAAACGGATAACTGGTGCCAGAGCCATGGCCTAAAGTTAAACGCCAAGAAATGCATAGTCATACCCTTCAGGAAAAACAAGGTTACCCCTAGCTACCATATAGGTGGCAATCCACTGAGCACAGAAGAAGTCATCAGGGATCTGGGGACCCAGGTTGACAGTAGCCTTTCGTTTGACACTCATGTTGCTAAAGTAGTTAGGAAAACCTTCTATATTGCCCACCTGATCATGAAGGGATTCACATCTAGATCAAGGGAGGTCATCATCCCCTGTACTCATCACTCATTAGACCTATGATTGAGTACAATGCCCCATTTGGAATGTATCTGACCAGACACCTGCTGCAGCTTGAAAGGCCCCAAAAGTTCCTCACCAAAAGGATAAAGGGTCTCAAAAATATGTCTTATGCTGCCCGACTGAAAGAACTCCAGCTCTATTCAGTCTCATACCGCTTGCTCAGAGGTGACCTGTGCCTGACATATAAGGCCATGTCAAACCCAGATTTGATGAATATGCTTCACCTCAAAAAATCTAGATCCCTCAGAACCACAAGGGCGGGAGACTTAAACCTTGACACGGTTATAAATAGAACATGCTGGAGGGACAGATTCATCACCCAGAGACTCCCTATGCTGTGGAACAAAATCCCGGTACATGTGAGGCAGAGCACCTCGCTGGCCTTGTTCAAGAGGAATCTTGACCAATGGATGGGAGATCGCAGATATACCCCAGGGATTACTTCAGTGTCACTGCTTGACAGAGGCACAGCCAAATAATAGGCATAGTTTTTATTCAAACTAAAGGGGTGGCGAAAGCCACATAACTATGGGCTAGGCTTATAAATGTCTTTGGGCAGATAGCCTAGTATGAACCTATGAACCTATAGATTGCTGAGGGGTGATCTGTGCCTGGTTTACAAGGCATGTGCAAACCCGACACTTATGAATCTCCTGCACATTTGTAAGTCAAACAGTACCAGAAATACTAGGTCTAGGGACCTGAATTGTGTCTGTGACTTAAACAAAACATGCTGGAGAGACAGATATGTGTCTTAGACACTTTCTCACCTGTGGAACAGGCTTGCTATCTATGTGAAGCTGAATTAGTCTATTACCCAGTTTAAGGGCAACCTAGACCAGTGGATGGGAAATAGGAAATTTAAAATTTACACCAAGCCTGACACCCATGTCCCTTATGGACAGAGGTAGCTTAGAAATGCTTGGCCCTCAATGTCATATTTGGATACAGGACATCATTATTCCTTTGGGAAAAACATGGCTAGGCTTAGAAAGCCCCTCCCACCCCGGTCCATTAGCCTAGTAACAATCAATGAATCTATGAGAATGTCATTAAATTATAATTAATAGAACTGGTAACTTTAAGATTATATAAGATAAGAATTTTATTTTGTGTTTTAACTTTACTCAGTATGTGCATTGCTAGGTTAATTGAATGTCAGATCTAAGTAATATGCAGCGTTAATGTGCTGGCAACTATGTTTTCTTTGTTCCTATAAAGGACCTTCATACATTGCTTCATAAATGACCTGTTCCTTTCACATGTCATTTATGAAGCAATTAACACTTAAAAAAGCTGAAGATCAAAAGAATGACTTAGTTGTGGGAAACTGCCTGCTTCTCAAACTGTTTTGATGAAAATTTGGGGCCTAGAAGCGATCAGCGTTTATCACTGATATTTGTGAAAGCAAGAAGTGCCTGAATCACAGCTGTGATAAGGAGAATAGATCTGAAATTTTCAAGTGTATATGTGAGAAATCTGCTCAAAATAACATTTATTTAAAAAATATTTGTTTAGAAGTGAAGAACTGAAAAAACAAAATCTATGGTAATGTTTTACATTGTGCTGTTACTGATATGTAATCTGCTTGCATTTTACTGAATGTTAATAGCTTATGCTGCAGTATCATTAACCTCAACTGTATATATTAATGAGAAAGAGTAAAGTTAGATGTTTGTTACTGATTAAAACAGTTTAGAGGAATTAAGAAGAATGATAAACTTACAGAAGAAATTAGCAGCTGTTGTATGTTGTGAGTTGTCATTTGAACATGCAGTAATTAAATACTAATGCCAGGATGTGAAACTCAGAATAGCAGTACACAGTTGCTAAAGACACATATCTTAGGTTCATAGGTTCATAGGTTCGTACTAGGCTATCTGCCCTAGGGCATTTATAAAAGCTAGAGAGTGTTGTGTGGCTTTCCCCCACCCCTTGATGAGAAGAATATGCCCTTTTAGGTTTAGTTTACTTTACCTCTCCTCTGTACAGTAGCAGAGATGAGACCGATCTCGACCCTCCATCTCCCATCCACTCGTCCAAGATTTCTCTTGAATAGTCAGTGGCCAGTCATGGCCCTACATGGATTGGGGATTGGTTTTCAGAGTGTAGCCTCTGGGTTATGAATCTGTCCCCCTCAGCATTCCTATTTTTTCTGTGTTGTTGAGGCTCTGTTCTCTTTCTCTCGTGGCTGGATGGTGGATTTGATTACTGAGGTGGAGATTGACCATTAATATTGATTGACATTATGGCCTGAGGCACAGATCACCTCCTCTGAGTCTGCAGTGGCAGTATGAAGAGCTGGAGTTTTTTGTTTTTCAGCAGCATTGTACATATTGTTTAAGACCCCCCTTCCTCTTGGTGAGGAACTTTTTTTCCAACTCCAACTGCTGCAGCAGTTAAGATACATCCCAAATCCCAAATGGGCATTGTACTCAATGGCCTGAGAAGAGAAGAGTACAGGGGCACAATGACCTGAAACTATTCTAGATTAGAAATAAGGAATGATAAGGTGGGCAATATAGAAGGTCTGGCAATTACAAAACTAAATGTAGAGTCAAATGAGGTCCCAAGGTCCCACTGTGTCCCCAAGGTCCTGATTTGGATTACCACCTTTAATGGATTACCACCTATGTAAGAATTTGTGTGACCACTTTTTTTAAAGGGTATGATGACTATACATTTTTGGGCATGGCTTGAAGGCCGGCTCTGGCACTTTTCATCCCGTTTCTATCCTCTCTCTCTGAAGGATGTTTGTGTCTGTTTGATCATCAATTATGGTTTCAGTTTGCAGTCATGTCTTAACTTTGTCCATCCCAATCCTCTCCTGTTGCCTGTAAGGGAAAATAAAATAAAATGCCGAACAGGAGGGGTGGACTGACTGACCGGACACATACCTGTGACTGTGACTGGCTAGACTGGCTTAGCTCCAGCAACTCTGACCTCCTGTTGTCTGTTGTGGACCCATCTTGTGACATATTGGTTTACATTTAAGTTGGCATTTTTGTCAGTGAGTTTGTGTATGATGCTTCATGCTGTATTGTTTTTGTAAGTGCAAGTTTGCTGTGGTGCTGGTGGCCCTGTGAACTGCCCAACCAATGGACTGTCATTTTGTTTCAAAAAAAGTTCAAAGTGGTTCAAGTGTGTTCCCGTGCCCAACCAATTTGCTAAATAGGAAAGGGGTAGGGTCCCGTCTGTGTCTGTAGGTTTGTGATTTCCCACTCTATTAGTCCCCATCATGACACCTCTCCACCTCTTTGGTCAAGCAGGCTGGGCTTGGTGTGTTCCACAGTGAAGTAGAAGCACCGCCTAGGCTTGAGCCTTACTGCCGCACGTCTTGTGTGGGTAACCTCTTTTAGCAAGGCTAAGCACGTGTAAGGCTAAGATTGTGAGTTGATAGTTCCTTTAATAGACATGGCCTATCACCTCTTCGGCTGAGGGTGTTGACCCGGCTACTGAAAGAGTCTAGTTAATGCTGTGTTTTTGGAGACTTTAGAGGGGACAACTCACCTGGAGAAATTTTCCTGCTTGGGGAGGGGAGGAGAAATTTGGGGAGGAAATTCTCCTTTGGATGTTGAGGAGGAGTTGTCTAACTCTTTTTGTATATAAAGTTTTGGTGCTCTGAAAATCTATGTGGTTTCTTTTGATTTTTCTGATTTGTTTCTAGAAGTTTTTGGTGATTGTTTTTTTAGCAGTATGTAGTTTTTGTTCCTGTTGTTTTTGTATTTTTTTTTTTTTTTTTTATTTTTTTTGATTTTTAGTGATGATGATTGTATTTTTGCTAGTTTGTTGTACTGATGCTTAGCTTCCTCCTATTGTTGTAGAGCTTTGTTTATGTCAGGTCCCCATTCTCCTCCTGTTGTAGAGTTGAATGGGGTTTGGATTGTTGTGGACCTTTGGGGTCCAAATTCTTGGCCCAGGGCCTTATGATGCTATTTCTTTCTTAAGAAAGGTTGTGTGTGGGTTGTTTCCAGGGAAGTTTTGTGAGTTTGTCTTTTGGTATTTTCTCAGATGAAGGCCTTGAAGGATATTTCTTTCACTGTCTTGAGGAGTTTGAAATTTATGGATGGGGATTCTGATTGTTGTGTGAGTAGGGTTATGGTCTGATCTTACCAATGAGGATATACTGTAATTTGGTTAATTTGTCTTGAGTTGTGATATTTCTCTGTAGTTGTAGGTTTGTAGTTGTTTGTGAATGATTGTTGTCATTTGTTGTTGTCTCCTTGTGATGAATGTTGGTTGTGTTTTGTGTTTTTGGAGTGAGTTTATGATTTTAGAAGTCTTTGGTATGGTGTTAGGCTCGAGTAATGTTCCCAGTCTATGTTTTGGGGAAGTCTCCCAATATTCTAAACCACAGCCATGAATTCTTTTATATATAGTCAAGACTGCATACAATACTAGGATTAATAAGAAGAGTAAATACCTTATTAATAATATGCAAATGCACAAGGAATGAAACATCTTTTATGTAATATCAATAAAAGAGTAGTATCAGTAAGTTAAAAAATATATACATATGCTGCAATCTCTGTTAGAGAGCTGATGATTGAATAATTCTTTGATGGGAGATTTTAGAAATGCAAATTATGTCAGGTATCACAGCCACACAGGTAGAAACCACACTCTCCAAAGCTAAGAATACAGCATCCATGGGACCAGATGGCATCCTGGGCTGTGTACTACAAGCAAATTATGTCAAATAAGGTAGACTATCAGTGGACAAATAAGACAAAAATATATCTGTATAGCAAACTGCTTATAAGGAAGATATATATTAAATATACCCTAATATGGCAGAAATGTGAATAAATAATATCCCATATAATTTACACAGAAAAATCACAGAAAAATATTTAAAATGTTCCTGAAAGCTGAAATCTGAAATATGGTCATATGAACTGTGAATCTTTTTGCATATTGTATATCATTGGATTCACTATGACTACCTGAAATAACTCATTTCATAAGTCAAAGATGAAATTTGAAGGTTTTTATTGCTGAGTCAGTACATTTATTTTAATAAAAAGTAGAGTCGATTTTTCAAGATATTTGAATCTGGAAAGGGAGAATGTGGTTTGAAAAATGCAATTGGTAACTTTTAGATACAATATTGACTGCAAGTGTTTTTTTGATTCTGTTGAGAAGCAAGATATTCCCCTTGACCTTAGTAATGTACATGTTTTTTATGAATTAATTTAATGAGTCAAAGGGTTTTTAGATATATTGATATTTAAGATGTAGATACTTGTACTTTTTAAAATGAATTCAGAGCTTTTGTTAGAGTTATAATATATATATATATATATATATATATATATCTTTTAGCATGATAAATGTATACATTCATTGCTTTTCATATTGTATAATAGTTTGGTAAGATAAGATTGCCTGTCAGTTTAGAGATAACTTTTTCTCTTCAATGGCTTGCTCTGTTCTACTTGTTCATTTAGATATTTAGTTATAATATTAAATTAGTAAGTAATTTGGGAATATTTAGTAGACAATTATACTACTACATGCATAGATATGTATTAGACTTTTTGTTAGATTACTTATTATTTATAATTAATAGAAGTGGATTATTACATTTTATGTAGTAATGGGGGGAATAGTTTTAAATGGCAAACTATACAACCAAGTTTGTAGTCTCTTATTTTGCTTTAACTTATATAAAATATTATATTAATTATTTATAGGTTACGGTAGCTTTTGTCTAGTTTTTGATGAAATTTTAGGTATTGATAGGTAGGAAAATACTATAGTAGTTTATTTATTAGATGGGCAAATTAGGAACTTTACTATCCATATTAGGTTGTGTTTTAGTAGTAACATATATAGTTACAGTTGTAGACTTCTTTCTGTTTTTGTTATTTATGAGTTTTAGTAGTTTAGTTTGTAGAAAGGAAAAATTCAAAAAATGTGGAATGTTAAGATAATGTTGGAGGAATGTATTAGAGTCTTATATACAATTACATTAAAATGGTGGGTAAATGTGCCATATTATCTTTTGGTAAAATAAATCTCAAATACACAGTATGGATAGCTGTAATCTATAATCTATTAATGTAAATATATTAAATAATGGCAACAAAAGGAAATAATTAAGGAGATATTTAAAATTAAACAGAGGAGACATTATATTCTCATAAGAGATTCACCTGATAAAGATATAAATATGTGAGCAATTTAGATTATGAAATGTTATCATCTGCTTCTTTTAACAGAAAGAGAAGAAGAACTGCTATACTTGGGAGAAAACCTACTGTAATGCCTATGGTAATTAAATCGATTGTTTCTAAAGGAATATATACATCTGTAGTAATTAAATATAATGGCAGACTCTATACACTAGCTAATTTTTTTGGATGCCAGGAATAGGTACACAAGTGGCTAAAGATCACTTAAACATATTACAAAGTCATTGGAAGAGTAGTTTAATTTTAGCTGGAGATTTTAACTGCAAATCTAGTACAGACAATTCAAGCGAACAAAAGACTGCTAAAATTCTAGCATCAGCTAAAGCATTAAACAGATGGATTAGTAATAATAATTTAGTTGATTTAATAGTAAAAGCAGAAGATAAGTCGTTCTTCACCCATTATTCTTATGCATAATGAATGCAAACTAGAATTGATAGAATTTATGCTTCCACAGTTTTACTTAATAAAGTTAATTATTTTAAAACTATTCATTGTCCTTTATCTTATCACAATGCACTAAGTAGAAGGGAAATTTAGATTATTTATAGCATCCCAATATATATATGATGAAATTAAAAGAATGTAAGAGCTACATTAATGAACAAATTCAGAATTTTTTTATCTTTGAATAATGATGATGGTCAGGTTAGTAAAGTCATATTATGTGATTCCATAAAAATGCACATTAAATATAGAATGGGAAGATAGTCTAGTAATAAAGTAAAAGAATGGGATAAATAGTTGTTAGAAA
Organism: Protopterus annectens; assembly: GCF_019279795.1. Taxonomy (NCBI): domain Eukaryota; kingdom Metazoa; phylum Chordata; order Ceratodontiformes; family Protopteridae; genus Protopterus; species Protopterus annectens. The sequence continues at coordinate 946,663,088 of NC_056746.1, read as the reverse complement.
TACAAGATAATATACATAAAGTGAGGTTTGAATAACAAACAAAGAAATTAGGTAATACTGAAGCCATAAAAAATTATTTTTTTTTATTTATTTTACATTTGTTGACCGGGTTTGTCCGGCTGAGCTGATATCCCTTTTCCAGCAGAGACCAGAGGAGATAAGCTCCATGAAAATTACAATAAAAATGTGTAAATGAAAATAGTATTATAAGCAAAAAAATTTACATTTTCCAGTTGAAAAAAGTAAAAGCATGAAAATTATTTACAGAGTTTAACCTGGGCTCTAATTTAAGATGTGTACAAAAATAGTATACAGAGTTTATAAGTACAGCCAAGTGTGGTTAGAGTTAGTGAGGATCCTTACAAGTAGTAAAGTAGGTAGGAATATTTTAGGACTGAGTGAACAGGTAATTACCTAGATAAAGATGACTAAGATAGCTGACACATAACAGAAATGACCAAAGAGGGCAGAGATTAGTCAAGTTAGGAGAGAGAGAGAGAGAGAAGTAGATTATGGAGGATGAGTACAGTGGCATGACCAGCAACTTTTTAGGTAGTCGTTGGAGGTTAATTTAAAATCTTTGAGTTGTTTAAGTGTTCAAATTTCCAATGGGAGCTTGTTCCAAGAAATGGTAGGGTGATAGCTATAGAGGTTTTGACCAATTTTCCTCTTGGGTTTATAGATTTATAGTAAGTCTTGTTCAGAACTACAGAGAGTCCTAGAAGGAGTGTAGAAGGAGATTAGAGGAGACAAGTTGGGACAGAAAGATGGTTGGTACAAGACAGAGTGGATAATCTCAAGCTGAGAGAACAGTAGCAGGTGGGACAATTCAAGCCAGTTTAAGTGTTTTAAGGAGAGACAGTGATGAGATCTTTTAGTTATGTACTTACCATAACTTTAGATGTTTGGGATCCATCTCGCCTACATTCTGTACTGATGGGTTCGGAGCCGATCCTCGGCTCCGACTCGGCATGCTATACTATAGAGCGAAGTCTCTAATTGGCTGAGCTATTCTACATCCCAGGATGCACCACTACTGCTTCCCCAGATCTTGTTTGTACGCACACATGCACACACACACATAGACTGTTGATATAACATTGCCAGATGTTTCAAGATGAAACGGCTAAACTTGAACTGTCCGGTCTCTTCTGATCTCCAAGGCAGGGGGAAGGAGGGTGGGTTATTAGGAATGTAGGCGAGATGGATCCCAAACATCTAAAGTTATGGTAAGTACATAACTAAAAGATGTTATGTGATCCTATCTCACCTACATTCTGTACTGATGGGACAGCGTCCCTAGCACCTGATTCCTGGGTGGCTCACTGGAAAACACTCCTGAGAACTGTGGAACCGAAGGAAGCTCGCCCCCGAGATGCCACATCCAATTTGTAATGAGAAATGAAGGTGTGAGGAGAAGACCAGGTAGCCGCAGCACAAATGTCACTAATGGCAAGCTTGGAATGAAAGGCTGTCAAAGTAGCCATAGCCCTTGTAGAATGAGCTTTCACAGTGGTTGTAAGCTCTTTATTAGAAAGAAAGTAAGTATGACTGATACAGTCTCTGATCCACTTGGCAATAGTGACCTTCGTGACGGCTTTGCTCAATTTATTGTCTGAAAAGGACACAAACAATTGATCTGTTTTCCGTGTTTGGTGCGTCCTATCTAAATAGAAACGCAATTGCCTGTGAACATCCAATGAGTGGAAGATGTATTCCGCTCTGTCTGAGTAGTTTGGGAAGAAAACTGGAAGTTCCAAAGACTGTTGAAGACAAAAACTAGAACAAACTTTGGGAACAAAGGATGGATTAGGCCTGAGGGATACTCTATCCTTGTGAAAAAACAGGTACGGTGGTTTGACACATAGGGTTTGAAGTTCCGAAACTCTTCTGGCTGATGTAATTGCCACCAAAAAAGCAGTCTTCCAAGAAAGAAATTTCAAGTCACAAGTTGCTGCCAGTTTGAAGGGGGAAGAGGTCAAAGCACCTAATACGAAATTAAGATCCCACGGTGGAGCGGGATTAGAAATCGGAGGTTGTAGCAGCCCAGCACCTTTCATGAAAGCTTTACACAACTTATTGCTCATCAAAGGTGGATCTATACTTTCATGAAAACTAGAAATAGCTGCCAATTGAACCTTGATGGTAGAGACCGAAGAACCTTGATTGAATAAAGAAGCTAAAAACTTCAAAACTTCGGACACCGGGGCAGTAATGGGATCTAATCCCCGGAGTTGGGCCCAAATAGCGAATCTCTTCCATTTGCTGTTATACATTTTTTTAGTTGAAGTCTTGTGGGCCGAGGACAAGATATGTATGACTTCCGAATCCAAAACATGGTTCCTGACTATGGTCGGAAATGGAGGAGCCAAGCTGTTAACCTCAACGAGTGAAGGGACTGATGAAGCTGTCCCGACTGGTGGATCAAGAGGTCTGGAATCTGGTCCAGGAACCATGGACCGTCCAGTGCATATTTCTGAAGGAAGGGCAGCCAGACTTGACGAGGCCAGTATGGGGCAACTAAAATCATCTTGCTCTGCAAGTGAATCGCCTTCTAGATCACCCTGGGAAGAAGGGGAACTGGTGGAAAGGTGTACAGTAGGCCGGTGGGCCAAGCTTGAACTAGGGCGTCCTTGGGAAACTCCCCCGGAACTGGGGTGAGAGAGAAGAACTGTTGACATTTCGTGTTGAAAGGAGTTGCAAAGAGGTCACAACAAGGATTTCCCCATCTTCTGAAAATCTGAGTTGCCACTCTGTCGTTCAGAGACCACTCGTGCGGGGAGAAAATAGTTCTGCTCAGTCTGTCGGCTATCACATTGGATCTCCCCGGAATGTGTATTGCTACCAAGAAACGGTTGGTTGCAATCGCCCAATCCCATACTTTCATGGCCTCTCTGCAAAGGGGGTAGGACCTGGTCCCTCCCCGCTTGTTCAGGTACCAGACTACTGACATGTTGTCATACTGAATGGCAATCATGCCCTGGGGGAGGTAACTGTGTAGTGCTTGTAGCGATAGAAGCACCACCCTCATTTCCAGTATGTTGATATGGAGGAAACTCTCGTCGGAGTGCCACTTGCCTTGGACTGACCTGCCCAGGTAATGTCCCCCCTACCCCGTCTGGGAGGCGTCCGTAGTCAAAGTAGCCACTGGAGGTGGGGGAATGAAGGGTCACCCCTGATCCAGGTTGGAGGAAATAAGCCACCAACGGAGGTCCTGTTTGCACGTCTCTGTGATCAGAATGAGGTGACAGAGGGAGATCCTGATAAGACCACTGGACTGACAGGAGCCACTGGAGAATCCTCATATGCAATCTTGCTAAGGGAATTAGGAGAACGGTAGCTGACATGGAACCCAACAGTTGTAGGACCATCCTGGCTGGGGCTCGGCGTTTGAGGAGCAATGCACGGACTTGAGACTGTAATATTTCTATCCTCACTGTAGGAAGATAGACCCACATTTGCTTTGAGTCTATCTCTACTCCGATAAACCGTATGCGCTGAGACGGCAGCAATACAGACTTTTCCCAATTGAAGGTGATTCCTAGGGAGTTGCCTAGAGATATAGTGGCTGCTAGGTTCTGTAAGAGTAGACGCCTGGAGGTGGCAGTTAGGAGCCAATCGTCTAGGTATGGAAACACCTGGAATCCTAGACTTCTCAGGTGAGCAGTCACCACCGCCAAACATTTGGTGAACACCCTGGGGGCTGTGGTGAGACCAAAGGGCAGTGCACGGAACTGGAAATGACTGTCTCCCAGGCTGAAGCGCAAGTGTCTCCTGGATGCCTGATCTATCAGGATATGATAATAGGCGTCCTTGAGATCTATGGAGCACATCCAAACACCTTCCTCCAGCAGCGGGAGAATGGATTGTAAGGTGACCATCCGGAACTTGGACTTCTTGACAGAACGGTTGAGTTTGCTGAGATCCAAGATGGGCCTCATGTCCCCGGTCTTTTTTGGCACCAAAAAGAATCTTGAGTAAGTCCCTAATCCGGTCTGGTCTTCGGGGACCGGTTGGATGACTCCTTTTTGAAGCAGCTTTGAAATTTCGATGGCTGCGAGATCCCGTTGACTAGGTGGTGGGTCCGGGATTTTCCGGGATGGTGGGGGGGGGGCTGAGGAAAAGGGATGTTGTAACCTCCGGCAATGATCCGGAGCACCCATCGGTCCTGAGTGATATTGTTCCAGGCCTTTAGGTGCTTCGAAAAATGACCCCCGATTGACTCCGGGCGCAGTCGGGCAATCCTTCAGGGATGCTGGAAAGTTGAGGAGCCACGAAAGGACTCACGGTCTCCAGTGTTGCGGGCGCCTCTGCCGCCTCTGGGACGGCGTCTTCCTGAAAAATTTCCCCCTCCTCTGCCTCTAGAAGGGGGATCATCCTGCTGTGAGGGGTAAGTCTTCTGAGATTTATGGAACCACATTTCCCCCCTCTTCTAGCCTTGGGATAAGGCCGGAAGGGAGTGGAAAACCGTGCCCCTATGGCAGTCAAAGTCTTACCCTCTTGTTCACAGCAGGTCAAGGTGTCCTTTACCTTGGGTCCAAACAAGGAGGACCCATCAAAGGGAGCATCGGCAAAGGAAGACTTGAAGGCCTCCGCAAAATGACACAGGCAGAGCCAGGCTGGTCTCCATAGAGCAACACCTGTACCCGCCGCTCTACTCGCCCCTTCGGCCGCATATGAAATGAGCCTCATGGACGAGTTTGATATTGATGATAGAGTAGCCAACTGAGAGCTAACCGTCTGGGCCAACTGCTCAGGTAGGTTACCAGAGGGGGTATCTGAAAGCTCCTTGACCAGATCCCCCTAAAGTCTGGTGAAGTGCGTCAGGTAATTCAGAGACCTTAAAGTAAAGGCTGCTGAAGTAAGGGTGCGCTTCCCGTACCGATCCATACTCCTGGACTCTTTATTAGGAGGATGGATGGACGTCGAAGCCTCTGCCACATCTTGCTGGGTAGCAGATGCCACCACCAGGGCATCTACGGCCACACCTTTAGATAAGACGTCCTTTTCAGGGGGGGCTGACAGAAATTTATTCGGGCGAGCTGGCACCGGTTCCACAGAATCCGGGTGCTCCCACGCCCTTCGAGAGATCAAATCCAGGAGCTCGTCGAAGGGCGGAGACACCCAGGAGGTGGAAGGCTGAGCCCCGAAGGCCTTGAGGAATACCGATTCCTCAGCGGAAGGGGGTTTGGACTGCCAGTTGCCTCGTTGCTTGAGGATTTCCAAGATGTCCACAAAGGAGACATCATCCGAGGACGACTTGGGGGACCCCTCCGCATCATCGAGGTCAGTGTCCGAGGTGAGAGACTCATCAGGCGAGTCGACGTGCTTCCTCTTGCACTGTCTCTTCCTGGGAGGTTCTTCCGAAGAAGCCTCGGAAGGACCCCCAGGAAGGGAGGAATCCCCAATGGGGGTGACCTCAGGCCCCAGGGCTCCGCTGTCTTGAGACAGGGGGACAACAAAGGAACTAGTCTCCGTGCCAAGGGAAGGTGCCAGAGAGATGGTGGAGGTAGCCAAGGAAGATTTGGCCAAAGCACTCCTCATGGCCCTGAAGGCCGGACCCCCCCCGAGTCCTGGGAAGGTCCGACCCCCGAGGCCACAACAGTAGACGGCACTCCCACAGCCGACGCACTGAGAGGGAGGCTCGGAACCGAAAGCATCGGACCCGAAGCGTCACCCCCGGGGCCGACCGAGGAGGTCCGTGTACCGAACTCTGACCTGAAGGTCGGGGTTGGAGTAAGGGTCGGAGCCGACCCGAGAACCTCCACTGGCTCCACCAGCACCGACTCCAACGGTGCCGAGGCTGTTGGAGGAGGAACCAATACAACAGGGTGGACAATCGGCTCCGGAGCCGACTGGGCTGGAGCCGAGACTAACTTTTGGAAAACTGGAGACTGGAACAGCCTTTGAAGTACCCTATCTAGATCTGAATCGGACATCCTCGAAGACCGAGAAGAGACCGATCGGGCCCGAGTTGATTTCTCCGCCGGTTCCAAAAGACTGGGTGACCAGCTCCGAATAGTCTCAAGTAATATCGGTGCCGAGGGAGATTCCACCAGTACAGCAATTTCCCTCGGAGCCGACGGGGACTTCGGCGCCAAGGTAGAAGAGTCTGAGCGAGCGACCTTTCTCGGCTCCAAAACCAATGGAGCCAGAGAAGGTGACCCGCCTCTTGATGCTCGAGCGCTCGGCTCCGAAGACAGAGGAGTCGAGGCTGGAGGCATCGAGGCAGACCATTCCGACCTCGGCTCCGAAGTCCGTGTAGCCGACGGAGAAGCCTGCCTTGATTTCTTTGCTGTCGGCTCCGACGGACTGGTCGGAGATGAAGACTTCTTCTTCCTGGAAGGAGAGGGGGAAGAAGATAAAGCCTCTTCAAAAGAAGGGGTGATAAGCCCCTTCAATATCAATTTGTTTTTCCTCTCTTGGAGGACACGAGAAGAAAAAGCGTGGCATACACTGCACAACTCTTGAAGGTGCTTAGGGCCTAAGCAATAAACACATAGGGAGTGATCATCCGTGATTGACATTTTGTACCCACACTTGGTACATTTTTTAAAACCCGAAGGCCTATGTTCCTTCGACATCACCACAAAATACACAAACCAAAATCAGAGTAAACTAAGTGCACAGAGATGCCAAATCCCTCTAATTTAAACAGGATAGGCCAGTAAATTACACAGACAAAAAACTGTAACACAGTTCTGTAGAGCGTGAGGGCAAGGCCCCTCTAACTAAAAACGGGACCTTGACGTCTAGTAGAAACAAATCCACAACAACAAATTTTAGTAACAAAAAGGGCTGTAACACGGTCCGAAGTAGAGCGCGAGGAAATCCCTACTAATTTAAGCGGGAACCTAACGCTAACAATAAATCCACACAAACTTCCAATTCACACAAACTACTCAAAAAGCGTTTAGTAGCTGTTAAAACAGCTTTTGGTTGAAAAATTAGAAAAATTCTGACAGGAAATTAGTCAGAAAAGGGTACTTAGCCCAGCCAAGTCGAGACCACGTCTATTGCTGTCAAGCGGCAAACGAGATCTGGGGAAGCAGTAGTGGTGCATCCTGGGATGTAGAATAGCTCAGCCAATTAGAGACTTCGCTCTATAGTATAGCGTGCCGAGTCGGAGCCGAGGATCGGCTCCGAACCCATCAGTACAGAATGTAGGCGAGATAGGATCACATAACATCTATAGGTTGGATTTGCAGCAAATCTGGCCACTTTGTTATAGGCCAATTCAAGCTTAGCTAGGAAAGAGGATTGGAGGTTGGTGAGGAGTTGAGAGCTGTATAATAGGCTTGGAAGGACATAGGAATGAGAAAGGGAGATTTTAGCTTTGTTAGATAGGAGCTTTTTATTTCTGTATAAGAGGCCAAGTTTTTATGTGTTTTCTTAATGCAAATGTTAACATGCAAATAAAATTTTAGTTGGTCATCGATCATAATCCCTAGAAGTTTTTTGTTGGGTTCAGCTATGATAGAAGTTTTATTTAGAGAATGGATAGCAAAAGTAGATTTAAGGGGGTTTAGGTTTTGGGAAGAAAAAGTAAAAATGTGGTCTTTTTAGGATTCAGAATTAGCTGGTTGTTAAAGAGCCAGGTTTCAACAGAGTTGAAGGATTTCTGAGTAATAGAATTTAAGTCAGAGAGGGTGTCAGCAATTGTTATGACTGTAGAATCATCATTATATTGGACAAGGGATGACTGAAGACAGAAAATAAAGAGTAGATTAGTAAAGATATTAAAGAGTAGTGGCCCAAGTTCACCCATGTTGATAGAGACAGGAGGTGAGACAGCAGAGAGCCATTTTACTGATTGTCATCGATCTGTGAGGTAACTAGTAAACCAGGCAATGGTACAGGTGGAGAAGTTAAGGTTAGTGAGTTTGTCCAGAAGAAAGGAGTGAGAGACTGTATCAAATACTTTAGAGAGATCTAAGAATAAGCATGACACTAGTTTATTGTTATCTATAGCCAGAGAAATAGTGTTGATAAAGGGTAGAAGGGCACTAGTTGTGCTATATGTTGGATAAAAGTCATGTCGTGTGGGAGTGAGCAGATTTTCTTGAAGTGTTCCATGACTTGCTTATGTATGCATTTTTCTAGTATTTTTGACAGAGGTGACAGGATGGCAATGGATCTGAAATTGGAGATTTCTATGGAGTAACCACCTTTATGTACATGTAGAGTACACAATTCTTTCCAGCTAGAGGGAACTTTTGATTCAGAGAGAGAATGGTTGATAAGTATAGAGACTGGGTGGACTAGAGAGTCAGAAACTATCTGAAGGAAGTAGTGAGGTATATTATCAGCTGACCTGAAACAGGGTTTTCGTTTGTGAAGTAAAATTTTAATGTAGCTGGTGGGAATTGGTTTAAGGGGGAAAATATGTTAGTAGATTTCTGTGTAGATGAGGGGTCAGGTGGAATTGTAGTGAAAGAATTAGAGGGAACATGACTTATCAACTTACTTATGGATTCAATAAAGTATTAATTGAATATAGAAGCTGCTTCTAGGGGTGTATTTGCTGGGCAGGGTTTAGGAGATGAGGGGTTTCCAGGATGTAGTATTTGATATATTGAGTACTAGAATTTCTTAGGATTTGTCCTTTCAGAAGTAGGTGGGTTATTATAGAAATCTTTTTTGTCTGTGTTGATATGTTTTTTAGTAAGGTTTCTGAGTTCTTTATATTTTTGTAAGTGGAAGGGGAGTTTAGTTTTTACACAAGTTTCCCACATTCTACCTCTAGTTTTCATCAACATGCGGGTAGCTTTAGTTAACCAGGGGAGATGCATTAGTTTTGACACGTACTATGGCAGGGGTGCCAGTGAGTTAAGAATATTTAGGAATGTTGAGTTAAATGAGTGTACTGCTTCATCTAGAGGGACATAGGTCAGAAAAGATCAGTTTATTTTGGTGAGGAGGGCATTAAAGGTTTCTGTGTGAAAGTTAGATAGTTTGCAACATTCAATGTATCTATGTAGTCTAGTGAGATGTGGAGAGAATCTTAGAACTTTTATTGGGGAGTGATCACATAGGGAGTCAGGTAAAGTTTCAGGGTTGTGATATTTATGTGGGTCTAAGACTGATATCCAGTCAATAAATGAGCCAGATTAGCATGAGTGGAAGTAGAGAGGAGTTGAGTAAAGCCATGCAAGTTAATGCATATGGTAGCATTTGGAGAGCAGAGGGATAGCCAACTTATTTTGATGTCCCCTATGAGGATGAATTCATTATGTGTGTGTTGGGTAAGCCAGGAGAGAATATGTTCAAGTATGGGAATGTTGTCACTGGGGGGAATATAAATGGCTGCTACAGTAATTGTAATATGATTATTAAGGTTGGAAATCATGAGTTCAGCAGGTAGAAAGGATGGGATTGGTTTATCTAGTGATGACAGTAAGATGGTTTGAGTAGACAATGGTTACTCCTCCACCTTTTTTTATTTTGATGATCTAGTCATAGTATGTTATACACTGGAGGGAGAAAGTCATTATCAGAATTATGTGGTTTTTAGCCATGTTTCATTGAGGGTAATAATGTCTGGAGAGTGAGTTGACATCCAGGCATGGAATTCACTAACTTTACTTAACACACTTCTAATATTCAATGAGAAAAGGGATATACGTTTTTTGGAAGAGTTAGGTGTCCTGATACAGGGTCAGTTGAATTGTTGACATGGGAGAGAGTTGTGTCCTGGATTAGGATGAATATCACCTGATAATAGTACAGTTTTAGTGAGAATAACTGCATTGTAAAGAGAAGGGTACTAGATGAAGTACTTTATTTTGCTCTTTAGAGAATCTGTGGGGCATGGAGAATTATAATTTTGGGAAGGAGAGTATTTGTAGGAAAGATGGAAGGGAAGATTTCAAAAGAGTGAAGAAGTTGTATAAAGGCATTTGGGTGAGTAATTTTTGGAGAAGGATTTCTTGGTGCATGTTGGATATTATAGGAGGTGAGAAGGTAAAGTAGAAGTAAAGGAGGCATGTAGAGGAAAGCTAGAATCATGATGGTAGGATCTATGAGATAGGTCAGTAGAAGAAAGAAAGGAAATAAATTGTTATAAAGATAGTATTAATGATTATTGTGTAAATATGGAAAAGAAGCAATGACTCAAGAGAAGGAGATGGAAAAGGTGACTTAGTAAGTCATTACAGACCTGATAACTATCTAGAATGTGAGGTGTAGCAAGTAGGGTTGGACCAGGGGACATGAAGGGGAGGGGTTAGAGGGGAGGGGAGAAAGAGAGAATAGCTATAAATTAAATTATATAGGGGTGTGTGGGAATGGGGTAGGATAAGGGAACAGAGTGAGGCCAGTGTACTGAAGGGCGAATGGAGCTGGCAGGCCTAGACCACAGGAAAAAGAGCTTTCTAAAAAAAGACAATCAGAAAAACTGTGAGTAAGGTGCAACAGCTTAAATAATATAAAACATTATTTATTAGGGAAAAACAGCAGAAATAGAACAAAAGAAAGATCGAACTAAAGTAGGTTAGATGGGCAAGGGGGTATAAGTATAGGAGAGATTAGGTAAGGTCGGTGGTGTGCAATTTACCGCTTGTAAACATATACTTGCAGGTGCAAAGAGTGATAAACATACATTAATCTGTGATTCAAGTTAGCTGGGTTGCAGTGGCCAAGGTGAAACAGATGATGTCTAAGCTTGATGTAGGGGAGAAACTGCTCCATTCTTTTTTGATGGACTTGTTAATCTCCTAGATAAGAAAAAGAAAATAAATTAATGACAAAGTATCAAACAGTTTTAACTCATAAAGTGAGATAGATTTAAAAAGATTAACATTACACAGTTATGTGATGACTCCAAAAATATTCACAGATTAGGTAACAGAAGTAAGATGTTAAGCAAAAAGGCACAGATTTTTAATATTTGATATCCTTACCCTAATAAGCTTACTTCAGACATAGGGGAAATGTTTAATATTTTAAAACAATTCTATGAGAATCTTAATAAAGATAAAAATAATCTGATGATTACAAAACCAATAAGTATTTAAAGAACAATGTTACTAATATACTTAATGATCAGCAAATATCTCTGTTGAATAAGCCTATTGTCCTAATAGAAGTTAAAGAAGCTTTAAAAAAGGGAAACTGTCAAAGCTCCAGGGTTAGATGGCTTAAGTATGGAATTATATAGTCTGCTTCCATTAAGTATTTTAGAATTACTGAGCAAATTTTCAGGATAATTCAGAGTGACAAAATAATTCCTCCCTCAAAGAAGTTTTCTGTAATCTTACCAATACTTAAACAAGGAAAGGTTAATAAGTTAATTCCCTCATATAGACCTATTTCATTATTAAATGAAATTTATAAAATATTTGCTCCATCTTTATTACAAGATTAAGATAAATAGTGGATAAATTAATTAATAAAGATCAAACAGGATTTATAGTCAATGGATTAACACATGACAATATTAAAAGGTTAGTAACAACTTTAGATTTTGCTAAAGAAATGAAAAAAATCATCCCTAATTAGCTTAGATATAGAGAGAGCTTTTGATTCTGTAGATTGGAATTACTTATTTAAAACATCAGAAGAGTTTACATTTCCAGAACATTTATTGAAATAGGTTCATAGGTAAGTACTAGGCTATCTGCCCGAAGGCATTTATAAGTCTAGACAGAATGTGTTGGCTTTCGCCGCCCCGTTAGATTAGTTCCCTGTGCCTCTGTCCAGTAAAGCCACTGAAGTGATCCCTGGGGTAAACTTTCTGTTTCCCATCCACTCGTCAAGGTTTCTTTTGAAGAGTGTTAGCGAGGAGCTCTGCCTAATGTAGACTGGAATCTTGTTCCAAAGCATGGGAAGTCTCTGGGACAGGAATCTATCCCTCCAGCATGTCCTATTTATTGTGGTGAGGTTTAGATCCCTAGAGCATGTGGCTCAAGGGGATAAGGTTTTCTTTAGGTGGAGCATGTCCATCAATTCTGGGTTGGACATGGCCCTGTATGTCAGGCAGAGATCACCTCTGAGTAGGGAGTATGCAACCGAGTACAGCTGGAGTTTCTTCAGTTGAGCTGCATAGGGCATCTGTTTGAGGCCAGGGATCCTCTTGGTGGGGTACTTCTGTGGTCTTTCCAGCTGTTGCAGATGTCTTGTAAGGTACATCCCAAATGGGGCGTCGTACTCTATGATATGTCTGATGAGTGATGAGTAGAGGGGCACAATGATCTCTTTTGATCTGGATGCGAACCCTTTTGTGATTAGGTAGGCCACATAGAAGGATTTTCTAACCACTTTGGCAATGTGATTATCAAAGGTGAGATTGCTATCTACTTGGGTCCCCAGATTCCTTATTACGTCTTCTGTATTTAGAGGACTACCACCTATGTGGTAGTTTGTGGGCACTTTGCTTTTTCCAAAGGGGATGACTATGCACTTTTTGGCATTTAGCTCGAATCCATGATTTTTACACCAGGTATCCGTCTCAGTGAGACCCTTTTGGAGGATGCCTGTGTCAGCCGGAGAGTCAATTATAGCCCCTAGTTTGCAGTCGTCTGTGAACTTGGTCAGCCATAGTCCTCCTGTGCTTGCCTGTACCTCTGAGAAGTATATGCCGAACAGGAGGGGTCCTAGGACTGAGCCCTGGGGAATGCCACTTGTAACTGGTTGGACCTAGCTCCCACAACTCTCACCATGTGGGTTCTGCCCATGAGCCAGTTGGCAACCCATCTTGTGACATAGGGGTTTATGTTCAGGCTGGTGAGCTTGTCTATAATACCAGAATGGGGAATAGTGTTGCATGCCTTTGCGAGATAAAGGTAGGCTGTGTGTACCACCTTTCCATCATTTATAGCCTTGGTAACTGTCTCAAAGAAGTCCACCAGGTTTAGGAGGCATGATCTGCCCTTAAAAAAGCCAAACTGGGTAGGATCCAGTGTTTGGAGGTTCCCAATGTCTCTGTTAATGAGTTCTATGATGATGTGCTCCATAGCCTTGCAGACCAAGCTAGTCAGGCTTATAGGGTGATAGTTCCTGGGGTCTGTTGTGGCTCCACCTTTGTGGAGCGGAATAACCATTGCTGTGCGCCACTCTATGGGTATATAGCCTATGGAGAGGCTGAGTTTGAACAGTGTGTTTAGGTGAGGGGTTAGTTAGTCTTTGAACTCATGTAGGATGTAAACTGGGACACCGTCCGGTCCCACTGATGCTGTGTTTTTGGCTTTGAAGTGGGCTGTTTTAACCCAAGTGTCTATGATTTCAGGGACTCTACATTCTTCTGGTATGGTTATGGGCCCTTTTGGGGGTGAGAGGGGGGTGAAGTTTGCGTTAAGCCTGTCTGCCAGGATGTTGGCGATATTGGTCGGTTCAGTGTATTTTGTGCCATTCTGCACTAACTCCGAGCAGATCTGAGCATTGCCACTTAGATCCTTGACATAGCAAAAGAATGCCTTGTGGTTATCTCTGGAGTCCTTGGCAATTTTTCTTTTGAAGCTCGCCTTGGATGATTTTATGAGGGATCATAGTTTCTTGCTGATACTGATCAGGGATGTCTTCCCTTCTTGGGATTTTCCTCTTTTCTGTACTAGTTTCCTCCTTTTATTGTATAGCTTGTTTATGGCAGAAGTCCACCAGACTGGTTTCTTTTTCTTGGAGGAGTGAGTCTTGGTTTTGCTTGGGATGGCATGATCCATGCATTCTTGTAGGTGCCCGAAGAATGCATTAGTAAATGATTTTGCAGCTTGGACAGCGTTATCTTTCAACATGGGGGCTTTGAAACTTTCTACCTCGGTCTTAAGAACGTGAAGTTTGCTTTTGAAAAGTTTTTCACGGTGGCTTCCTTGCTCGGGGTGGGGGTGGAATGTAGATCTCCAAAGTAATTTGTTTATGTTCAGATCTAACCAGCGAGGGGTTGACCTCTGGTGTGGAATACCGGTCACCTATGTTGGTGATGACCAGGTCCAATATGTTGTCACCTCTGGTGGGAGTGTTGACCATTTGAACCAGGGCATTTGAGTTTATAAATTCTAGGAAATGTTGGGCAAGGGAGATAGTACTTGAGTAGTTTTCCCAGTTAATGTTTAGGTAATTGAAATCACCCAATATTAGCGTGTTTGGCAGGACCTTTATGTTTCCCAGTGTTTCCTGAAACGTGGAATGGGGGTCCTGGGACATGGTGGGTGATCTGTAGCAAGCTACAATTTGAATTGCAGTTTTGCCCATTGTTAGTTGATCTCTGAAGCATCATGCTGTGCCACTAACCTGGAGGTGTAGGTATCCTTAATGAATATGGATATGCCCCTGCCTTTTGTATTTCAGTTTGAGTTCTGTGGCCAAAATTTATGGTATGAGTTGTAGCCTGGTAGTGCTGGGGTGCTCTCTGGAGCCTTAAATCAGGTTTCTGTTACTGCACATATATTGATTTTCTCCATACTGAGGAGTGCCTCAAGTTTGTGCATTTTGAGGTTTAGACTTCTGGCACTGAGTAGCAATACCCTCAGTTTTTTGTTACTTGTACTATTTACTGTGGTGGATTTGTCTTTTGAGCCTTGCCTAAAAAAGGCATTATGGGGGTGGCAAGGGCCCTGGCCAGTATTCAAAAGCCTAAGGGTGACAGGTGCAAACTGTCTCTAGCGAAGAAGCGTGACTTGTCGAGCATGTCATCCCAGGCGGACAGACACTGGATCCCCTTTGAATGACACCAGAAACTTAGCCAATTGTTGAAATTGAGAATTTTTTCTTTATACCATGGTATCATTCTTGGTGAGGGCAGGATGCTACTCAGGGTCAAGGTCATACCGGCCTGGGTTACGTGATTAGAGAGCTCTTCCATGTCTCTTTTCATATAGTCCAGGGAGGTACAGCTCAGGTCATTCACACCGACATGGACAATGACAGAGTCATATTTGTACTTGTTCTGGAGTGACCTGAGTGCTTGTGTTATGTGGTGGATCCTGTCACCCGACAGGCAGCTAACAGTAACCTCCTCCTTATTCAGCCTAGTGAGTGGGACGTCAGTCACCTATTACTAGTATGTTGGGTATGATATTTTGCCTTAAGGGCTGTGATTGCATGGCACGTTGGTTTTGTGAAGTATGTGTTTCATGGTTTGTGTTGGGGAGTGGCGGTTGCTTGGATGTTTGCTTTGGGGGTCTCTGTTGCTTTTGCAGATTTTTATTTAGATCCTCCAAGTATGTTTTCATGTATTTATGTGTGTTTTTGCCGGTGCTGGTTTAATGGATCTATGTGAGACTGGTGGTGTGATGCAAGTATTTCCCTTCTCCTCTTGATTGTCTGATCCAGTCTTGGGTTGAGAGAGCTTAGCCTCCAGTTTGGCTGTATAATTGCATCTCTCACATGTATTAATGTTTGGTGGTAGGAGGATAGGGTTGTCTGTGTACATGAGGCAGTTGTAACATTGCCTCAAAATGCCCAGATTCACCATTTGGACTGGAGAGTATACCTGAAACTGCCCTTTGGACATGCCTGGATAGGTACAGTGAACTGTTTTACTGGATGGCTGGTAAGGTCAAATAGAGAGCCTTGTCCTTCTGTAAAGTACAGGAGGGTTTAGTGCTATGGTTTGTAAGTGCTTGCTATGAGTTTTGAGCAAGTGCCAGGCTGAGAAATGAATGGCTTGAGTGCTTAAGTTGAAAGTCTGTCTAATCCCAAGGGAAAAATTGAAGAGGAAACTTTGTGGAGCCAGAAATTTTTACCCTTGCTAACTGGCACTGCCCGTGCGCAAAACCAGGCAAATGCAGTATTTATAGCAGGGAAATGAAAGAGATAGAAATTAGCCCAAAATGGCCAATAAACTACTAATTTCTGAGCTGAAACCACTCCTCCAGGGACAGATAGGCTGCTCAAAGCTCCTCTCTCTCACAGGTGAGCAGAGAAACTTCCTTCTATCCAAGTAAGGTATGGACAAACAGTGATTTGTAACACAGCCCTGAATTCAGCACTAACCTGAAAACTGGACTATACTAGCTTAGAAAGGCTGGAAACAAGTATACATTATATTTTTTCAGAAAATAAAGCAGATACAATCAAAAAAACACTTTAAATGCACAGAAAAGGATACTTACTGTTATATATCGCAGATCAGAGTTGTAGCCAATGCCCCTAGTAATAAAGTAGGAAGAAACACAAATACAGTAAAAGCAGATGAATAAAGTGTAATATTTAACAACTTGTATAGAGATTGCAAAGCTTATATTAAAATTGGATCTTACATTTCTGAAGGATTCTTTTTAAACAGAGGTGCAAAGCAAGGGTGTCCATTGTCTCTTCTATTATTTGCATTAGTTATTGAACCCTTAGGTAATAGTATAAGAAACGATACAATTGATGGATTTTCAATTAATAAGGATTGTCAATCTAAATACAGCATTTTGCAGATATTTTACTAACTATAGCAGATTTAAATGATTCAGTTGTAGAAATGGATGAAATTTGAAAAGTTTCAAGAAGTATCTCTACTGAAATGTATAATAATAAAACTTTACTGTTAAATCAATTACTAGATAGTATTTTAAAGATAAATATAAACATAGCTAGGAAGGGTAAGAATTAAAATATTTAGGAATAAAAATCTATCAAGATGTGAGCAAGATTATTAATCATAATTTTGGAGAAAAAACAATTGAATAAGTGTAACTTATTAAAAATAGAATTATTTTTTTTTTACTTTTGAGGATAGGTTAGTGCTTATTAAACTGATTATATTACCCAAGATTCTGTATATTGCATACAATAGCTTTAATGCCTGATAAAAAACTTTTAAAGAAAATGACAAAATGTTAACTTCATTCTTATGGTGCCCTAAAAAGCTAAGAATTGCTTACAGAAATCATATTAGACTGTGGTAGTCTTTAGCTTTTAACTCTGTTATACTCTGGTTAGGCACAACTTATGTTAGTCAATGGAAAAAAATTCAGGAACAGATTATACTAAATTCTTATAAGTTTATTAAATGATAAATTAGAACTTTGTAAAAATCCTTTCAGCTGGTTAATAAAACTTACCTTAGAAGGAAATTTATTTCGGTCTTTAGACTCTGCATATACAAAATCAGTACTTAAAACAGTTAAAAAATTAATTTTAAATGAAAATTTGTGTACTTTCCCATTGCACACACATCTAGATTTATGGAAACTCAGAGCAACGTTAAATGAATTTATTAAAAACAAATGGGTTAGTATTATGGTTGGATTGTTCTGAAAAAAGGAAAGCTAAGTCACCAGAATGTTTAATGAAAGATTATAAGTTGGATGAATCTGTTAATCAGTTAATTTTATCCATCTGTAAGAAATTAAATACATTTGTAGATAATATGAGTGAAGAAGAATGCACTATTTCCCCATTATATGAGTATGTCAGTGCTATCATTGAAGGTAAACTGACCTACAAAGGAAGCTTTTCCAAGTTATACAGGTCAGTTATAAATAATAATAACTCTGATGCAAAATTCTGGAACTTTTCAGATAGTTGTGTACTGAGTGACTCATCTGATGATAAGAATCAACTATGTTACTTAAGTCAGTTAGTCTAACACCTTCAAGTTTATACTGGAAAGTTTCATATATAGAAATATATAGAGAGAATATTTGTTACCCCTTATAATATTTCTAAGTTTAGTAAAATGACTTCTTCAGTTTGCTGGACATGCAATAAAGATGTAAAAGCTGATTGGGCACATATGTTTACGGATTGTGAAAAATTAAATGTTTATCGGGAAAAGATAAGTATTTTAAGGGGTTATGGTGTGATAATTGCTCTTTAATCAACAATACTAATGAATATTTCACTTCCAATATCTGTATAAGCCAAACAACAAAAAATATTTTTGAGCGTTCTGGCAGTTGCTAAAAAATTATTACTAAAAATTGCAAATTAAACTCCGTTCCTACAGTCTAAGATTTTTTTTAAACTTAATAGCAATGCTATGTAAAACTGAAAAGAAGTGATTAGAACAAGATCTATGAATCATACTAAGACCTTTAGTTGTTGGAATAACCTTGAAATGTTGCTAATGAAATACCAAGATTCGTAATTTGTTAAATGTATAAGATTGGTCTGATAATTCAATATATTTCTAGCATTGTGTAATAGTTTGTGACATTGAATTCCTTCCTTTCTGTGTATATTATATATATATATATATATATATATATATATATATATATATATATATATATATATATATATATATATGATAAATGAATACACATTTTCTTAAAAAAAAGAAAAAACATGAAAAGAAACAATACAGAAGCTGGACTCCAAGAATGAAGAAATTATTAACCTGGGTTTAAAAGAACTGCATGAGGTAACAGTGATACAATGACAACTCCTGGTGGGAATCTTTAACCAAGTGGTTTATTGAAGAAATTGCTGATGCTGGGAGAGTAGTGAGTATTCTAAAATGATAGTTAAGCTGATACGAATATGACACCACTCAATGCTGCAAGCCTGAATAAAATGTTGCCTGTCCTAGAAAACTTAATAACCATTGAAACCTTTCACTTTTAAATAGTTATAGAATCCTGGTTTGATTCCAATGATAATACTTCCCTCTCTACTAGAATTTAATACCTGCCATTCATTTAGATCCTCCACTGATGGTAGAGGTAGATATGCTGCTGGTGGGTGAATATTCATATTTATCCACAACTGAATGATCTCATGAATAATTAAACAAGATAACAAAGTAAAACTTATATATATATGCTTATATATATATATATATATATATATATATATATACATAGTTACTATTACATGATCGAAAGATCACAATTTCAAACACTCAGAAGAGCAAAAAAGCCACATGTCGAAGTTCGTATTGTGGGATCGCAGTACAGTGAAGATTGGAATATTTTCCCTTTATTCACTGTAGTGCAATCTCGAAGTTGGCATATATATTTAGCGGGAGGTGTGGGGGGCACATCCCCCCACAATAATAGTTTCGATATGCAGCATTTTCGCTCTTATGAGCATTCAAAATTGTGATCTTTCGATCACGTAATAGGAACCTATATATATATATATATATATATATATATATATATATATATATATATATATATATATCAAGTTCAGTAACCACAGAAAGCACACAGAACTAAATGAAAATGAAAAATAAAGGAAAACTTACAAACTTTAGGAGTTTAGTAGAATGTAAATGAAACGTGTTCCCAAAGGACTTCATGCATGGAAGTGTCCAAATAGAGTGTAAGTCAACTTGCCCACTGAACTGGTAAATTTATTTAATGACACTGGGCTTAGATTATTAGACTTGTTGATTAAGGGAAACGAGCATAAAATTGGTAGCTTAAATAGTGAAATTAAATTTCTAAATGCTTCCATTTGCAATGATTTGCTTTTTCCATCATATACAGCAGATTATAAAACATTATTCAGCAAAATTGATAAGATTATAGAAAACAATAGGGCACACAAAGTCTGTAAGTTAGAGAGGGACAGACGTGATTGTGAAGAGGGAAGAGTTTATCTTAAACCCTGTCAACACATCCAGGGACCATTTGATGAGCAATGGGAATTCATTTTTTCAGACGATGAGCAAGGATTGCCTTTTTTAGATAATCCTCAGATCAGACTGTCTGAGAGACTGGGAAATTGTCAGACAAGAACCTGGGTTCAAACACCAACAGCAAATTTCATTACAAGAACAATTTTTTGAACCACCGTAGCAGGGGCATGGGCCAGAACAGGAGGTGGTGAATTGTCCTTGCAGTTGTGAAGGAAGGTTTGGTTCAAGGACTTTGGACTCCTTCAAGGTTTTCAACCTGTCCGATGTTCCTTGTTCTGACTCCTGTCTATCCAATTTTTAGAAGGGGTTCAAATTTGTGCCACATTTTAAACTTGATAGTTTTGATGCTCTGATTCATTTAAAGGTGTTTATAAGAAATTTAAACCTTAAAATGTTTTTTGCAGATAAAACTGAGAGTGCACTTGATCCATTAGCTGTACCCAAAAGAAAAAGTACCTTTATGTCATCCCCAAACCTACAGATCACAGTGTCTGAGAAAATATGCGTAGACAAATTTAATGTTATTCACAAGCAGAAATTTAATGTGCCAGATAATTTGTCTAAGGATGAACAGGTATTTTTAAATAGGCTCCTGTGTGATACAAGCCTTAAAGTCATGAAGCCAGACAAAGGGGGTGGTGTGCTTATTATGGACAGTTTTGAATATTAAACAAGAATGGTTGATTAGTTGTCAGATGAATATACATACAGGAGGATATCCATTAATGAAATCAATGTTGCTTATGCAAAAGTTGATTTTGCCTTCTTTGACTTGGTATTGCAAGTGTTTATGGATTGTAAACTTTGGAAATATTTAAATGTTTCCAAATGCATTATCCCTTCCATTTTGGCACTCATAAGATTCACAAGTGTAGCCAAAATCTACCCTTAAGGTCAATTGCTGCAGCAAAGGATTCTAAGACCAAATCACTGGCTAAATTTATTGATTTAAAATGTAAGGGTCTGTTAGAATCTAAACCCTACATCTTAAGGGATTCCTGGCATTTACTGGAAAACCTGAATTCCATAAGATAGGATGAAAGTATAATGTATATTACTGTAGATTTTCTTAACTCATTTTCTGTTATTCTTGGTGCTATTGGTTTGGAATTATGAGTGCTCAAAAGCGTATTTCTACCTCAGATATCCAGGAGTTGGCATTATTACTGGAGTTGGCATTGATTCATAACTACATACACTTTGAAGGTGAATATTTTCCCCAAGTTTCAGGAGTGGCTACGAGTGCAGCATGTGCCCCCTTGTATGCCAATATTGTTTTGGCTATTTGGGAAGAGATGTTTGTTTTTGTCCCTGATTTTCTATCTTTGGTGCATAGATATTACAGGATTTTGAATGGTATCTTGAATCTTTGGAAGGATAAATTAGATCAATGGGATGAGTTTCATTCAGCCTGAGAACAATCTACTTCCATTTTAAAATTTGTGTATGTAACCGATCCTGTTAGGATCAACTATTTGGACATTATCCTTGAGAAAAGTAGTATTTACCAATATTATACCTCTAACATTTATAGAAAAGAGACATTTTCCAGTTCTTATCTGCATTATAGTAGCTGTCACCCCCTTCATCAGAATAAAGCTATTGTTAAAAGTCAGATGGTGCACCTGTCAACACTGGTATCTGATGAAGTATTTAACAATGAAATTCACTATTTATTTTGTATGTTTTCAGACAGGAGCTATCCTATTGACCTTTTAATGAATGTTAAGGCCAAAATTTTAAATGCACAGCAGTACAAGTATGCTCCAGTTTTAAATATCAGACCTTTGAGTGGCAGTTTTTTTGGTTAATGTTGTGTCAGACTTGAGGGTACAAAGTGTTATTAGTACTTCTTGTCCAGGTGTTATTATTTTTTTCACAGTAGAGACATTAATAGATATACTAGATCTGTGAAAAACAATTGGAACTTATTTTTTTCTGATGAGTTGAAGAGGGTGTCGGGTTTGAGTCTGACTATTGTGTTTAGTAAAGAAAGAATTAAGTATATCTTGGAGATTAATGTTCCCAACAAGAAGTGTGGCTTTAAGCAGGGTGCCATGAGAAAATGTGGTTGTTGCAAACTTTGTAGATTTAAACATGAAAGGCCACACATTGTGTTTTTTGGTTTTGAATGGACAGTTTCTTGCCCTAATAAGTGCAATTGCAACATGACACAGGTGGTCCACTTATCGAGCTGCATTTCATGTGATGCATTCTATGTAGGGAAAACCAACAGGAAATTAAGAAAAAGAATACGTACATTATCAAAAAGAAAAAGTCTACCAATGTCCTTAGCAGACATCGGACTGTCTGCCCTAATTTTAAGAAGTTTGATTTTTGTCATCACTGAGGTGGTAACATTGGATATGACGGAGATTCCAAAATTTCTACTAATCAGGGTTTGAATGATTATTTGTTGTGTATGAGTGTTTTGAAGAGGAAAAAAATGGCCTTTGATTTCCTTATGCACTTTTAAATATTTAGCAAAAAAGCATGTTGCATTGTGATTTTATGAAGGCTAGCTCATCATTTTATTGTAGTAAACTATTTCCCTTGCAATCTTGGCTGGCCTTTTAACTTTTAATTCTTATATTCATTATGTACTTATTTAATATACATGTTTTTACCTTAGTAATTTATTATGAAACTGTTATGAAGCTTCTTCAACTCCTTAACACTCAGTTCTTGCTAATCTATATACATCTCCCACTATTTATACATCTTTTCATATGTACTTTGCTCCTAATTGTAATTGTATGAACAATCTGTCTCTGATATGACTTTTATATTTTCTTTGTAAATATTTTTATATATTTTTTATATGTTATTTTAATTTGTTATCAGTATATAAATTATTAAGGTTTGTTTGTTTGTATTGTACTATTTCTGGAGGTTTTCTCCCTGTGTCTCCACTGAAAACGGGCTTCTCGCCCAATCGGACACTACCCGGTTAAGAAATGTAATAAATAAATAAATAAATAATAAATAAATGAATGATCATGGTGGAGTATATTTAATTATTAATGAGATGTTAATTAGATTGCTGTGATTGGTTAACAATTACTATTTAATCTAGTAAGAGTGCAATTAATTATTCTATACATAAATAACTCTAGAGGCAACACCATGGTATGAGAAGGAAACTTTAATCAAGAAGCAAAATAAAAAACAGTATACCAAGTAAGCACTTTCATGTTCACATCAAATGCTTCATCAGACATATCAAAGACTGATGTGGCTTTCATTTAAATATAAAAAATCATTCAACTAATTTAGTAACAACCAATCATCCTAATACATTAATTAACTAATAATTTATACAAAACAACACCTTGTCCATATAAAAGCACGTAAAACACCCTATATAAAACTTTAATACAAATTGATCCTATTTCTATATCAAAAACTTTATAAACATTTTTTAAAAACATCATTAGCGGATGGGAGTTCCGCTGTGGCGACCTCTAACCGGGAAAAGCTGAAAGAAGACAAAACAGACAGACATACTACTAAAATACTTTTTAAAAAACATAATAATATGAGAAAATAAAACATTATTATTAAGAATTATATTTAGTAGATTGTCAGTTTCCTCCACTACTTTCCTCATCTGCATAATCCCCCACTAAGACCAATAGTCTCCAGTAGAGGGTAGCTGACTGAGCCTCTATTGATTTATGTAGAAAAGCAGTTGAGGAAAGTAGTGGAGGAAACTGACACTGTGATTAGAGATACACAACATTTTTAGAGAGTCTTTCAAAATATGTATTTTCACATAAATATAAGCCTGTGTGACATTAGATGCACCTTCACCATTTACAGTTATCCCCAATGAAGTGGGTTTTGATTATGTTAGGTTGTTCTTAACTAGAAAAGGTATCTCTAATATAATAATGAGGTGTATGATGCTACTTGACTTTATTCTTAATAATAATATGTTTTCCTGTGGTAATTCATATTATTTACAAACCAAAGGGGTTGCGATGGGCACTTCCTGTGCGAATTTGTATGCCAATATTGTGATGGCATACTGGGAAATTAATAAACGAAACAAAATCACTGTTTTGAGGAGAAGCCAAGCACCAGACAGCTGTAGGTACAAGTCCAAGTAATTTATTGAAAAAACACACACAAAACATAAAACGCTACACAACACCACGGATTTTTCGTCTATTAAATCAGACTTCATCAGACAAAGGACAAGTTAAAACCACTTGTATATATAATGCCAAGAATATTTGAACAACTCAATGAGAATAAATCTCATGAATATTTAATCCAATAAATGTAATGGTCTACAATGCTTATATCCTTGAATAACTGTTTCAAACATTGGATACAACTATGATATACTAAAATATCTGCACAAGTAGTTGATGAATAAAATCAAATGTATTATATTTCACATAAAATGCCATGTATAAAATGTCATGTGTAACATATTGAACAGATGTAATCAAACTTGCAAGGAATTGATTATTCAACACTACAATAATAAAAACCAATGCAACACTCCCATCAAGTGGCCAAATGTGAAAATGACATAAATTGACACTAAATCTAACTATAATAAAACACCTTAAATATACATACTAGTGAATCTGTGTTGATACATAAATTTCATAAAACTGGGAAATTAACTTTATTATGAATAACACAGAATATGCCCAATATATTGTGTATTACAAAAGGTTTGTAGATGACATTTTTCTTGTTTGGGATGGACCAATGGAAAGCTTTGAAGCATTTATAATGTATATAAATAAAACAACTGAATTTTTAAAGTTTGTAGGGAATTGGTCATATGATAAAATAGAGTTCCTTGATGATCTAATACAAAAGCAAGGGGGATGAAGTGCGCACACAGATGTATAGGAAAATTTGCAAAAAAAAAACTTGTTGCATCACAACAGTATGCGCCCCCACATACATATATAGAAATGTAGTTAAGAGTCAGGAGCTAAGGATCTCTAGATTAACCAGCCAAGATGTTGCTTTTCAAAAGACGGTCAGTAAGTTGGAGACAGAATTTTTAGATAGAGGCTATAAGACAGATGCATGGAAGAGTTTGTATGATAATAAGGTCATAGAAGGAGGAAAGGGAAACCATTTTTAGGAGGAAAGGCAATATGGAAATAACTGGGAATAGGAATAGTGCTGGTCAATTTAATGGGGAAGAGTGGTCATACCATTTTCGAATATTAACAAAAAGATACAAGATATCATTAATAAGAACTGAACCATTTTAACAGTAGATGAGAAGATCACTAGTATTGTAGGAGTTAAACCTAAATACTCATATAAGAATGCTAAGTCACTAAAAAGACTGCTCTGCTATGAGAAAATAGTAGCAATAGAGTACAGTCTATGAGGAAAGGCACGTTTGCATGTAGGAATTGTAATCATTGTGCATTTATGGCTAATACCAATACATTTATACATCCGACTACAGGGGAAGTGTATGTATTTGGTCATTATGCAGATTGCAAGTCTCGGGACTTAATATACTTGGCTAAATGTATGAAATGCACAGCATTCTATACAGGGAAGATGAATAGGACTTTGAGGGAATTAGTGAAAGAGCACTTGTATGTGATAAATAGAGAAGATGACAGTAATGTGTTAGCAAGACGTCATAAATAATGATCTTTCTCATAAATTTACATTTTTAGCCATAGAATTAGTCAACAAGAGTGTTAGGCTTGGAAATCTTAAGAACTACACTGAGAAGCTAGAAATTAGATGGATTATTTGACTACAAGCAGATAAAGCCAGTGGTCTCAATGACAGAATTTCCTTGAAGCATTTTCCTCATTGATAGACCCTTAACACATTGAATAGGTTTTTATTAGATCATTTAAGAGTTGCACATAGAGGATAGGAATTTTATGTGTGTATCTAAGCAGTTTTTTAAATGTAATAAGATCTGGCTATACAATTTTACAAAGATATATTTTATATAGGCAAAGTCCCATACATAATGAATAGCACATTTTTTGTTAGTGATAAGGAGTTCATTTAGTATGTAGACACTGCCATTTAGTGGTGTTTGGAATGAATGTTCTTTAGGCTTGATGTCATCAATAGGATTTACATGGAAAGTGATTATGTATGTATATGTATATATGTATGTATGTATATATATATATATATATATATATATATATATATATATATATATATATATATATTGTTTTTTTTTTGAGTGCACATTTTTTTCATATATACATATATTTTTTCATATATACATGATTTTTCATATTATTATGTTTTTAAAAAGTATTTTAGTAGTACTTATCTTTTAAATACCATTTTATACCAGGAACAAGGAGAGACTTTTTGCTGATCTAAGTATCTTTTTGGCTTTTTATTGACTGTTTTTGCTTATCACACTTTAAAAGCCAATTATACTGTGGTTCTGTTGATATTTCTGTTGCATTTTACTGTTAAAAATCATTTTATTGTGTGTGCACTTTGATTTTCAGCTTAAAGTTAATAATTTAAACTGCATTTACTACTGTAGGCGTCACACTCAAGTGCGATCACATTTTCTGTGCATAATTACTGTTAAATTGCTTTTTTCTGCTTAATTTCTCAAAAAAAACAAAAAAATGCTATCTGTTTTGCTAGTTTCCTGCCTTTTCCTATACTAGAATAGTCCGGATCCCAGATTTACTGGTTTCAGAACTTTATGTTTCTGAGTTGTCCAGATCTTGTTGCGGTACTGGGAAGTCTTTCTGCTTATCAGTGAGAGTGGTAAGCATTGAACAGCCTGTCACCAGAGGAGTGGTTTCCAGCTCTGAAATTGAACCTTATTGCCCGTTTTGGGCTGATTTCTATCCCTTTCAACTTTCTGAGTTAAAAACCCATGCTTGCACAGGTTTGCACTTATTTAGCTCAGTGGATCCTGTTTGGGAGTCCTGCAGACTACTATACACCAGAAATGAGAAGGAGAGACTTTTTGCTGATCTAAGTATCTTTTTGGCTTTTTCTCGACTGTTTTTGCTTATCACAATTTAAAAGCCATTTATACTGTGGTTCTGTTGATATTTCTGCTGCATTTTACTGTTAAATCATTTTACTGTGTGTGCACTTTGATTTTCAGCTTAAAGTTAATAATTTAAACTGCATTTACTACTGTAGGCATCACACTCAAGTGCGACCACCTTTTCTGTGCATAATTACTGCTAAATTGCTTTTTTCTACTTAATGTCTCAAAAAAAAAAAACACTATCTGTTTTGCTCATTTCCCACCTTTTCCTATACTAGAATAGTCCAGATCCCAGATTTGCTGGTTTCAGGACTTTAGTTTGTGTTTCTGAGTTGTCCAGACCATGTTGTGGTAGTGTGAAGTCTTTCTGCTTATCAGTGAGAGTGGTAAGCATTGAGCAGCCTATCTGTCACATGAAGAGTGGTTTCCAGCTCTAAAATTGAACCTTATTGGCCGTTTTGGACTGATTTCTATCCCTTTCACCTTTCTGAGTTAGAAACCCGTGTTTGTGCGAGTTTGCGTGTTGTGCAGCACCGCTTAGCTAGGGTTAAACTATTCCTGGTGCCATAATGTATGCTCTTCAGTTTTTCACTTAAAACTAGCCAGTTTTTTTTAGTTTTAGCACTTGAATTTGCTTCTTCATGCTCAGAACTTGTACAGAACTTGTTGTAAGCACTACGTAAGCTACAAATTACTACAGTACTCAACCTTCCGCGTTACCTAGAGGAAAACAGTTTTAGTACTTACTTTCCTCACTTGCCTAGAGGAAAAACAGCTCCTGTACTTACATTCCTCACTTGTCTAGAGGAAAATAGTTTTTTATTCAGGCATGTCCAAGGGTCAGCTCCTGGTGCTCTCTCCTGTCTACCTGATGAATCTGGGCATCTTGGAGCAATGTAGCAATCGCCTCATGTACACAGACAACCCTTCTCCTCCTACCACCCAACACTACAACCTGTGAGAAATGCACTTATCTAGCCAAATTGGAGGCAAAGCTCTCTCCAACCAAGATTGAACTTGATAGTCAAGAGGAGAAGGTAAACACTTGTACCGCACCACATTCATCACATAGTCCCACTAAACCTACACCACCAAAATCCACACACAGAAACACACAAACATTCACAGAGGCTCTCAATAATAATAATCTGCCCAAGCAACCGAGACCTCCAAAGCAGAAATGCAAGCAACCTCCACCCACCAACACAACCCAAATGACACATAGCCCACAGACGCAGTGTGCCACTCAACCACAGCCCATAAGGCAAAACAATGTACACAACCCTCTAGTCATAGGTGACTCTATAGTCAGGCACACTGATGTCCCACTCACCAGGCTAAACAAGGAGAAGGTTACTGTCAGCTGCCTGTCAGGTGCCAGGATCCACCACATACCCACACACTCAGGTCACTCCACAACAAGTACAAATATGATTCTGTCATTGTCCATGTTGGTGTGAACAACCTGAGATGTACCTCCATGGACTACATGAAGAGAGACATGGAAGAGCTCTCCGATCTTGTAGCCCAGACAGGTATGACCCTAGCCCTTTGTAGCATCCTGCCATCACCCAGAATGATACTGCAGTACAAGGACAAAATGATTGACTTCAACAATTGGCTAAGCTTCTGGTGTCATTCTAAGGGGATCCAGTATCTGTCTGCCTGAGATGACATGGTCGACAGACCGTGATGCTTTGCCAGAGATGACCTGCACCTGTCACCCCTGGGATTCTGGATAGTAGCTAAGGCTCTTGCCGCCCCTATAGTGCCTTTTTTAGACAAGGTTCAAATGACAAATTCACCACCATAACAGGTACAGGCAAGCAAAAACTGTGGGTAATGCTACTCAATGCTAGAAGTCTAAACCTCAAAATGTACTCACTCAAGGCACTCCTTAAAATGGAGAACATTGATATCTGTGCAGTGACTGAGACCTGGTTCAAGCCTCCAGAGAGCACCCCTGCATTACCAGGCTATAACTCATACCACACCTTTCGGCGATCTAACCTGGACCGGAACACTAAAGGTGGAAGTGTGTCCATATTCATTAAGGATATCCACACCTCCAGGCTAGTTGCTCAGCATAATGCATCCAAGATTATCCAAGTGCAACTAACTCTGGGCTAAACTGCAATCCAAATTGTAGCTTGGTACAGATCCCCCACCATGCCCTAGGATTCCCACTCCTCTTATCTTGATCTACTAGAAAATATTACGGTTCAACCAAACACCCTATTAATGGGTGATTTCAACTACCCCACCATTAACTGGGAAAACTAGTCATGTACCATCTCCTTCGCTCAACGTTTTCTGGAATTCATAAATTCCAATGCTCTGGATCAACTTATCCACACCCCCACCAGGGGCAACAATATCCTAGACCTAGTCATTACCAACATGAGTGACTGGTGTTCCACACCTGAAGTCAACTCATTAGTCAGATCTGACCATAAGCTAATCACCTTAAATATCCACATCCCGTCCCCACCTCCCATTAAGGAAACCACTGTAAAACATTTCTCCAAAACCAACTTCATGCTTCTTAATGCACTCTATAAGCACTTACACAAGTACATGGATCATGCTATTCCAAACAGAACCAAGACACTATCCTCCAAAAAAAGGAAGCCAGTCTGGTGGTCCCCTGCCATAAACAAACTCTACAACAGAAGGAAGAAACTGTTGCAAAAGAGAGTAAAATCCCATGAGTGGAGGAACTCCCTGGTCAGCCTCAGTAAGAAGCTGAGATCCCTCATAAAATTCTCCAAAGCTAGCCACGAAAACAAAATTGACATGGATTCTAAGGACAACCACAAAGCGTTCTATAGGTATGTCAAGAATCTCAGTGGCAACACCCAGATCTGCTCTGAGTTACAGCACAATGGCATGAAAATTACAGAATCAACTGATATTGCCAAAATCCTGGCAGATAGGTTCCATGCTAACTTTACCCCCTCTCACCCCCTAAAGGGCCCATATCTATACTGGAAAAATAAACAGTCCCTGTAATCACAACTATGCAGGTAAAAACTGCACTCTTTAAAGCCAACAACACAACATCCATGGGACCAGACAACATCCCAGGCTGTGTTTTACACGAACTTCAGAATGAACTGGCTCCCCATCTAAGCACCATGTTCAATCATAGCCTCATGTCTGGCTTTGTGTCCACTGAATGTCACACAGCAACAGTTATCACACTCCACAAATGGGTAGCCACCACAGACCCTGGGAACTATCACCCTATTAGCCTGACAAACTTGGTCTGTAAGGCCAAGGAACGTATTTATTTATTTATTTGACATTTGTTAATCCGGATGATCCAACTGGGTATAACCCTTTTTCAGTGGAGGCCCAGGGAGAAAAACTCCACATAGACAATAGTAAAATTACAATGAGATACAGTAAAAGACAAATATTTACAAAAATGAACAATATCAGCAGTAATAAAAATATCTAATAGCTATAAGAAAGTAGTAAGGAGATAGAGAAGGTTGGAGATGAGCAATAGGATGATAGTAGGAAGGAAGCAGAGGTAGAGTAGGGGAGGAGCTCAAGTAGGATGATAGTAGAAAGGAAGCAGAGGTAGAGTAGGGAAGGAGCTCAAGTAGGATGATTACAGAGACAAGACCAAATACTATTAAGATGCAATTTTAGTGTTTTTTTTTTAATTCATGGACATTTGAGATATTTCTCAAGGGTAGAGGAAATTTATTCCAATGGGAGATAAGAGAAGAGCTGAAGAGATACTGTCCAATACATTTATTAGGTTTATAAATTTGAAATATATGTTGATCAGAACTTCTGAGAGACTGAGGGTGTGTGTAAAGAGAGATGAGCGCTGAGAAACTAGGGCATTTGTTGGGTTTGTTCAGTATGGAATTAATAACTCGAAGTTGAGAAAATAAGAGTTGGTTAAGAAACTCTAGCCAGTTAAGAGACTTCAGAGGTAGAAAATGATGAGATTTGAAAGACTGGTTAGAAGCAAATCTGGCTACTTTATTATAGGTAGATTCTAATTTGTAAAGGAGAAAAGACTAAAGATTAGTTACGATTTGTGAGCCTTAAAAGAGATTAGGTAGAAGGAAGGCACGGGCGGGTGAGATTCTAGCATCCAGGGAGAGGAACCTTTTATTTCTATACAATAAACCACGCTTTTGGTGAGTTTTCTTGACACAGTGATGTACATGTAAGTCAAATTTGAGCTGATCATCTATGGTCACACCAAGGAGCTTAGTATGAGTTTCAAGGTAAAGGATAGTATTATTTAGCAAGGAGATGGTAAATGATGATTTCAGATGGTAAAGGGATTTTGGGAGGAAGAGGAGAAGTTTAGTTTTTTGGGGGGGTTAAGAATGAGGTGATTATTAGATAGCCAGGGTTCAGTAAGGTTAAATGATTTTTGTGTGATAGACAACAGGGCAGTAGGGTTATCAGCAAAACAGATAATAGTGGAGTCATCAGCAAACTGAATGAGAGAGGACTGGGGACAAGCTTGGTAGAGATAGTTAGTAAAGATGTTAAAAAGAAGGGGACCTAGAAATCAGCCTTGTGGAACACCCATATTAATAGGGAGAAAGGGAGAGAAAGAAGACAGCAATTTCACAGATTGCATCCTGTCAGTAAGGTAGCTGTTGAACCAAGAGATAATCGAAGTGGAGAAGTTAAGTTGGGCTAACTTGGAGAGGAGAATGGAGTGCGAAACAATGTCAAATACTTTAGAAAGGTCTAAGAAGAGGCAGGACACAAGTTTATTGTTATCTCTAGCTAGACATATAGAGTTGACAAAAGAGATGAGAGCAGTGGTTGTACTATGGAAAGGGCAAAAACCATGCTGGGTTGGAGTAATCAAGTTTTTATTGATAAGATAGGTTAAGATTTGTTTATGAATACACTGTTCAAGAATTTTGGAAAGAGGAGAGAATTGCTATAGGTCAATAGTTAGAGAGTTCAATAGAATTCCCTCCCTTGTGGATGGGTATTATGTGGGATTTTTTCCAAATAGTGGGGACAGTTGGTTCTCTGACAGATCGATTAATAAGGATAGAGACATGATATGCAATGGAATTAGCTGCAATTTTAAGGAAGTGAGGTGGTAGTTTATCATCAGAAGGTGAACATGGTTTTAGTATCATCATGGAACTTATAAACAAAGACATTGCTAACCTCCAAACTCTGGACCCCACCCAGTTCAGGTTTGTGAAAAGCAGATCATGCCTTCTAAACCTGATCGACTTCTTTGAGGCAGTCACCAAAGCCGTAGACGAGGGTAAGGTAGTTCACACAGCCTATCTTGACCTCACCAAGGCTTTCAACACCATCCCCCATTCTGGAATTATAGATAAACTCACTAAATTAGGGATAACTCCCTACATCACAAGATGGGTCACCAGCTGGCTCACTGACAGAACCCACATTGTAAAAGTTGCAGACTCCAAATCTGACTTCAAATCAGTGACAAGTGGAGTACCACAGGGTTCAGTCCTGGGTCCTCTCCTGTTTGATATCTACTTCTCTAAAGTACAGGCTAACACAGAAGGTCTCTGGTTAACGAAGTTCGCTGATGACTGCAAACTAGGAGCCATAGTCGAGTCCCCAATTTATGTGGACACCCTATAGAAGGGCCTCACTGAGACAGATGCCTGGTGTCAGAGCCATGGTCTCAAGCTCAATGTCAAAAAATGCATTGTCATCTCCTTTGGTAAAAACTCTGTACCCATGAACTACCACATAGGCAGCAGTCTACTTAATGCCAAATGTGTGATAAGTCTTTCCTGTGATAATCACATTGCCACAGTAATCAGAAAATCCTTCTACATGGCACACCTCATCACAAAAGGGTTCTCATCCAGGAAAAAAAGAGGTCATTGTTCCCCTCTGCTCATCACTCATTAGACCCATTATAGAGTACAACGCCCCATTTGGAATGTACCTCACAAGACATCTGCAACAGCTGGAAAGGCCACAGAAGTACCTCACCAAGAGGATTACTGGCCTCAAACAGATGCCCTATGCTGACCATCTCAAAAAACTCCAGCTTTACTCCATAGCATATCGTCTGCTCTGAGGTGATCTCTGCCTAACATACAAAGCTATGTCCAACCCAGAGCTGTTGGACATGCTACACCTAAAGAAATCCAAATTCCTCCGAGCTACACACTCTAGGGACCTAAACCTTGTCACCACAATAAACAGAACATGCTGGAGGGATAGATTCCTGTCCCAGAGACTTCCCATACTCTGGAACAAGCTGCCCATCTATGTCAAGCAGAGTTTCTTATTAGCACTCTTCAAGAAAAATCTTTGATGAGTGAATGGGAAATAGGAAATTCACCCCGGGGATCACGTCTGTGGCTCTGCTTGACAGGGGCACAGGAAAATAATTTTCTTGGGTGGTGAAAGCCAGGGAACCTTGTTGGCTAAGCTTACTTACGCCCTTGGGCAGATAGCCTAGTACCTACCTATGAACCTATGGAAATATATATTTTTAAAAAATGTTTATAAAGTTTTTGATATAGAAATAGGGTCGATTTGTATTAAAGTTTTATATAGGGTGTTTTACTTGCTTTTTTATATGAACGAGGTGTTGTATTTGTATAAATTATTAGTTAATTAATGTATTAGGATGATTGGTTGTTACTAAATTAGTTGAATGATTTTTTTTAATATTTAAATGAAAGCCACAGCAGTCTTTGATATGTCTGATGAAGCGTTCGATGTGAACATGAAAGTGCTTACTTGGTATACTGTTTTTTATTTTGCTTCTTGATTAAAGTTTCCTTCTCATACCGTGGTGTTGCCTCGAGAGTTCTTTATCTGTGGATCTTGTTTTTTCATCGAGGAACTTTATCCTTAGACTATTTCTGTTTTTAATACAACTAATTATTCTGATGAAGTCATGATTGAATGTTTAACCAAGTCTGGTTAAGTGTGCAATAACAAATTTCTTAATAGGCAACATCTTCATGGTTATTTTCATTTTTTGTTTTTAATTTTCATATAAGCAAGTTTACCTATCACATCATTGTTACCTGAAGAACCCATTCCATGACCCCTGCAGCCCAAAATACTTACCCTACCAAACTAAAATCCCTAACTATTGAATCTAAGGCAATTCTTTTAGGAGACTGTAATTGCATATTCATAAGCTTGCAAGCATACACTACAAACAGAAAATATGCACAGCAGTTCCTGGATTTTGTCAATGCAAACAATCTCAGACAGTTCTCTCCTCTACTAAAGTCTCACATCTACTTGATATGGTTCTTGCACCTCTAGCTTTAGTATGTTCCACACTTACTGATGCCCTATCACTGGTCAGATCAGACCATCATGCTATAATATTCTCCATAAAAACCCAGCCTTAGACACACTGGTCTGCAAGACTAACTTCTTAGCACTGTCTGATGACCTAAGGTGTTTCAAGTGCTTTCCACTGCAAAAGCCCCACATAGCTAAACCAGCAACTTATACCACTGAATTCTGTTGTGTTCTTTATTTAGTCATTTAGTCAAGCCTGATTCTGTGTAACCTCAAGAACTTTAGCATGTCGGGCCTCTCTGTCAAAAAATGTTTATTTTAGTTCTTGCAAATGTATAGTCATTGCTTTAGTAATGCTATCTATCCATCGTAGCTCTTCTGCTTTTTCTTCTGCCTTCAGTCTTCCCTAGCATTAGTGTTTTCTCTAGTGAGCCCTGCCTTCACATTATGTGGCCGAAGTATGTGAGTTTTAGTGATCCTGTCATGCTTTCCAGTGAACAGCCTGGGCCTATTTCCTTAAGTACCGACTGATTTAATCTTCTTGCACTCCATGGAATTCTCAAAAGCTTTCCCTAGCAGCACAATCAAAAGCATCAATTTTCTGGTGCATAGCCTTTCTTATAGTCCATCTCGCACAGCCATATGTTATTACTGGAAAAATCATAGCATTGACTATATAGAACATTGCTGACAATATGATCTTTGTTCTTTAAAATCTTATCTATATTTGGCATAACTTTCCTTCAAAAAAGGAGCACCTTTTAATTCCATGCATGCAATCACCATCTACAAAGACCTTCGAGACCAGGAAAACAAAACCTGTCACTGCCTCCACTTATCCCCATCTATTTTCAATGAACTGATAATAATGACATTTTAGCTTTTTTGATGTTAAGCAACAAGCCCACTTTTGCACTTTCTGCTTTTATCTTCATCAACAGGCTCATCAGCTCTCGCTCTCAGTTTCAGCCATCTGAGTAGTATCATCTGCATAACATTTCTCATAGCAATTTGGATTCCAGCATAAGATTCCTCTAACCCAGCATTTTACCATGGTATATTCAACATATAAATTGATTAAACAGGGTGAAAATGTGCATTCTTGCCATACTCCTTTCACAGTCCTGAAGCAGTCAGTTATTCTATATTCAATTCTAACTACTGCTTCTTGTTCTGCATACATTCCTCGAGAAACAAATAATGTGACCTGGTATCCCCATTTCTCTAAGATCTTGCCACTTTTTATTATGATCAACATAGTCAGAGGCTAGTTAATAAAGATGAAGAAAAAACTTTTCTGGAACTCCCTTGTTTTCTCCATTATCCAACAGAATTCTACTCCCCCTAACTTCCTGCATCAAGGCATCTGTCCCTATTCACCATAAATCCATTTCCAAGTTTAAAATCAATCCCTCATGGTGAAATTCTAGTATCAATAAACTCTATAACAAGAGGAAAACAAACTTTTAGCTGTAAAGAATAAATTTAAATCCCCTCACATTAAAAGTAACCTCAAAAGATAAATAAAGGACTAAGGTGATGGATAGAAACCCACAAGGCAAACATTGAATTAAACATTTTTATATCATCCAAGAACAGCCACAAGACATTCTTTAGCTACACCAGGAATCTTAGAAACAATACTCAGCACTGCACTGAGCATCACCTACTCTCACTCCAGAGAAATCCTAAATATTGTAATAGACAAGTTCATCTCAAAATTCTACATGTTCTTCCTGTTCCTCCATCACACCACCCAATCTGGGATCTGTTTGAAATAGGAGCATCTGAGGAAGTGTGAAAATATAAACAACAAAACCAAGATATATTTGAAAAGTATAAAAAAGAAATAAGGAAATAGGAAAGAAAGAGAGATTTGATATGGTGCAATCTTTATGAAAAACAGAAAGCCAAATTAATCAATGCAAAGAACATAGCCCCAAACATATTTGAAGAGAAATACAGGCAAAGAAATCCAGATATGGAAAATTTCACAATAAAAAAACAACATCACAAAGATGGAATGTAGCAAAGAAGATTAGTAAAGCAGAAATTAAAAAAAATAGAAGTTGAAGTAATGGAGTGCCTGTAAAGTGAAGGATTTGGTATAAAAGGCCTAGCACAGGTTACATCACAGCAGGATGGAGTGAGTCCCCAAAGCAGGGAGAAACAGGACAATCGAGAAACATCTGAGGAAGAAATATGGACATGGGAAGAAAAAGAGATGTAATATGGTGTAATATTTATGCAAAGGAGAAAGGAAAACTAATCAATACAAAAATAGCAGCACCAAAGCTATTTGAAGAGAAATACAGACAAAGGAATATGGACATAGACAACTTTACAATACAAAAAAAATAAGAAGACAAAGAGGAAAAGTAGAAAAGGAGATTAGTAATAAAGTTAAAGAAATAGAAACTGAGGTCATGGAGTACCTGCAAAGTGAAGGATTTAGTGTGGAAAAACTAATTCAGAAAGCACCACAAGAGGCTAGAGTAATGGATATCCAAATTCAAGGGAAACCAGTGGAACAGGAAGCAATTGGTCAGGTGCCATATGAAGATAATTTGCAGCCTTCCACAGGAAACCAGTTTAAACATTCACTTGAAGCTAGACAGCAAGAAAAGGAACAGGAAACTGTGGAAACTGATGCAGTCAATATTGAGGAGTGATAGGCCAATGAGTTCCCATATGATAGAGCAACGGATGGCAAAAGATGAAGATGAAGAGAATGTGCCACAGGAAGATGCTATAGAATCTTCTACAGAATGCCTGCAGGAATTGGAAAACAATGGATGTACCCTTAGTTTGGAAGAAAATGAGCTAAGAGAAGAGTTGCTTAAAGAAATAGACTGTAGAAGGTTAATAAAACCCAAAAAGTCAGAATACCAAGACAGATAGATGTGATAAAAGCAATGTGCAGTATTAGAACAGATCAGGATCTATCATGCACTACCACAAATAGCAAACTAAACATTTCAGCACAAGTGGAAAGACTTATAAGATACAAAGATAAATATAAAGAAAAAGTACAAAATAAACAATTTATTGATGACCCAAAAAAGTTTTATAGAGAACTGGGAAATAAGGTAAAAGGAATTGAAAGACCACCAAAAAAACAAGAAATAGATACATTTCGGAGAAGTATCTATGGCGATCCTGTGGAACATAACAAAGATGCTATGAAGTAACAGCCAGAGAGATTGAAACAAAGTTATGAAAAGCCTCTAAGTGGAAAACCTCAGGCCCAGATGCAGTACATATATTTTGGCTGAAAGTATTAACATCTTTGCAAGAGGATTTAGCCATGACTAAGAATTATTTATATGCACACCCTGAACAGACACCAACCTGCTTAACAACAGGAAAAACATTGAAACTACTTAAGAGTGAACCTGCAAGTCACCCTAAAAATTATAGATCAATAACTTGCCTTCCGACGACATATAAACTATACATGGGAATCGATGCCAACAGAGTTTATAGTCATTTAGAAGAAAACTCAATTATGGCAGTAGAAGAAAAGGGCAATAAAAGAAAGTCATATGGAACAAAGGATCGTTTGTTGTTAAATAAAGTCATAGTGGAGAACTGTAAAAAGGGGAAGAATCTAAGTATGGCATGGATTGACTACAAAAAAGCATTTGATAGCATCCCACATTCATGAATAAAAGAGTGCTTAAAATGTATAAGATACACCTTACACTGATTGACTACATTACAGTGACCATGAAACAGTGGCAGACCACTTTGCAATTAAGACATGATAAAGGACAAATTGTTATCCCAGGGTTAAAAATTCAAAGGGGGATATTCCAGGGTGACTGTCACTGCTGCGATTCTGTCTTGCCCTTAACCCATTAAGTGGTCTACTTAACAGCTTAGGCCATGGCTATAATTTGGCTCCTAGAAAACAAAGTGTAAAGACTTCTCACCTTCTCTTTGTCGATGATTTAAAACTGTATAGCTCATCAGATGAGGAACTGAAAGCAAAACTGCAAGTTGTCAAAACTTTTTCAGATGATATAAGAATGTCATTTGGGCTTGATAAATGTGCAAAAGCAACCTTTAAAGCAGGAAAACTGCAACACCAATAGAACATCAGTTTGGGACAAGAATGTGATATAAAAGAACTTGAGCAAGAGTGAGTGTATAAATACTTGGGAACTGATGAAGGATAAACAATAAAACATGAACAAACGCAAATAAAACTTAGTAAGGAATATTTCAGAAGACTTAAATTCATCCTGAAAACAGGACTGACGTCTAGGAACAAAATCCAAGCTATACACCAATTTGCTCTTCCTGTCCTAACTTACAGTTTTGGAGTGTTTGACTGGCTCCAAAACGTGTTAGATAGATTAGATAGGAAAGCAAGAAGGATGCTTCATGCTCACCAAATGTTTTATAAAAATCAGTGCATAACAAGATTATATATTCCACATTCAGAAGGAGGGATGGGCCTCCTTGAAATTGATTATATCTACAGATCTGCAATCGTGGGACTCCATATATATCTGCTGATCTCACAAGACCCAAATGTAGTGAATGTTTTGAAACATGAGGAGAATAAATCTAAGATGACTTCTCTGCTTAACCTAGCAGAAGCATATTGGTGTCAAGCAGGAATGGAAATCAAACCAGAAGTAGATAAAAATCAGGCAGCAACTGAATGTGCCAAAAAAACTAAAGAAAGAATATAAGGTGAAGGATCAGATGAGAAGGCAGGAAATGTAGAAAAAGCATAAATGTAGTTGCAAGTATAGAAAACTTCTGGAAGAACCTCATGTTGATCAGGAATGAACACAGGAATGGTTAAGGAGAGGCGGATTCAAACCAAGAGATGGAAAGTTAATACTGGCAGCCCCAGACAGTGGCTGTGTGCATGTTGGTTTATAAAGTCCATTGAACATGTGGGAGAAACAGACAAATGTAGGTTTTGTAAAACCGAATGGGAGACAGTTATACTCCTCATTGTTGGTTGCGACATACTAATGGCAGAAGGACTGTATACTGAAAGGCATAATAATGTGGTGAGACTGCTGCACTGGAGATTGTGCAAACATTATGGTACTGAAGTGGCCAAGAAACACTGGAAACATGAGCCACAAAGCATCACAGAAAATGAAGAAGTCTACATCACTTGGGATCATCTATTACCAACAGTAAAAAAGATAGATGCTATAAAACTGGATATAGTGGTCCAAGAAAAGAAGACAAAAGTAGCATTGATCATTGAAATTGCCACACCCAGTGACTACAGTGTCTTGCGTACAGAGACACAAAGTCATAAAATATCAGGATTTGCAGGCAGAAACAAGAGCAATGTGGAAGAAAGATACCCAGACAGTTCCAATAGTAGCAGGAGCAACGGGTATTATAAAAAAGAATTTAACAGTGTAAGAAACTTCTCTGTGTGGAAGATTTTCAGTCCACATATTTCTAGTTAATCACTGTATATTAATCAGATCAGACAGTAGTAGTGTACTTAATAAAGGATTTTCGACTGGAAACAGACTGCCTGCCTTGCTTGGATTACTTTCGAATACTTAGTAATACTGTAGAATTATATATTTTCTATTATTACTTTTTGACTTGATGAGTTTACGTTCACTACTTCTACTACTATTGTCTGATCTTATTAATATACAGTGATTAACTAGAAATATATGGACTGAAAATCTTCCACACAGAGAAGTTTCTTACACTGTTTTGTTTTTAGACCCACTACACTTTAGTGGGTTGTTTTGAGACTTTGGGGATACCATGGAGATTACTTATAAAAAAGAATTTACAATCATATTTAGATATGTTACCAATACATGTAACTCCATACAAACCGCAGAAGGAGTCATTGCTGGGGACATTGCGGGTGCTGCAAAGAGTGCTACTGGCTGACATCAAATACTGAAACAATACTAATTTCATGAACTTTAATCATACTTTGACTTAGGAATGGGGTCTATTCCTGTCATGGTATTAGAAACCCAAAAGACTTGGAGAAATTAAAAGAGAACCCTCTATAATTATCTCTGGATAAGTCCTCTCCAAAATCAAGAGGACAATCTCCATGGGTCCAGACAACATTCTGGATTTTCTTGTTAGTATAAAACACTACCTCACTGACCCCCTCACAGACTTATTCAGTCTTAACCTGTCCACTGGGTATATACCCATGGCCTGGAGAAGAGCGGTCCCTCCTCGAGCACAGCCCTACAGACCAGTTAGTCTTACCAGTATTATCTGTAAAATGATGGCGTATATAAACACGGAACTCATAAATAAGGATATTAGTAATTTATAAAATGATGGTGCATATAAACATGGAACTCGTAAATAAGGCTATTAGTAATTTATAAAATGATGGCGTATATAAACACGGAACTTGTAAATAAGGATATTAGTAACTTACAAGCCCTTGTTCCAAACCAGAATAGTTTTGTGAAAGGTAGATCCTGCCTGCTTCATCTGGTGAATTATTTTTAAGAAGATCAAAAAGGCATTGTGCACACTGCCTATCTGGATCCGGCCAAGGCCCTTGATACTATCCACACTGTGACATTACAGAAAAACTGCCACAATTTAATATAAATGATTTCATAACTCATTGGATAGCTAATTGGCTTACAGACAGACCATCCTCAATCAGGGTTGGGACACAGTTTCCTCTAAATTACTTCGCATCCTCCAAGGTTCTAAGATGAGACCACTACTCTCCGGCATCTATTTTGCAGATGTCAGAGGGCTTCTGGTTGACTAAGTTTGTTGATTATAACAAACTCGAGACATCATCAGCTTACCAGAAGTCACCCATATCATCCAAAAGGGTCTAACCCTCACAAACTCATGTTGTCAGGACCACAAAATAAAGCTTAATGCAGATAAATGCATTATTGTGAAACACCACTCTCAAAAATGATGTTTTGATTAAATATGTGAGTACATTCTTGGACAATAAATTCTCTTTGGCCACCATGTATTGAATATTATAATGAAGTAGGTTTATCTGGCTTAACTAATTACTAAAGGCATAACCTCCAGGTCAAAAGCAGTCATTGCTCTGCTACACTTTTCCATAATCAGGCCCATACTTGAATATAATATTCCTTTGAGACGTACCTATCCAGACATATCACCCAACTTAAAACAACATCAGTATTTTCTCACAAAGAGAATCTCAGATCAGCACTCCCCAAGACCACAAGACAACTAAAAGTCCCTTCTCTCTACTTTGTCTATTACAAACTTCTGTGTAGTAACCTCTGCATGGCCCACAAGGCAGCAAACAACTCTGTCCTGCTCGATTCCTTACATGTTCAAAAAAGTTATAGCAGCAAATTTTCCTATTCTAGGAAGTTAAACGTACATCATAATATAAACAGAATCAATTGGCAGGATTGATACCTCTTGCAGAGAATTCCATTAAACTTCCTGTTTATATCAAACAAACAGCTCTTTAACTCTCTTCAAATATAACCCAATGAGTAGGTGGGGATCAGTAAATTCTCCTATTGTCTTATCCCTCTGTCCCTGATGGATAGGTGAAAAATGGTCTGCTAAACTGACTGACTAGTATCTACCTGTGAACCTATCAGATAATTCAACCCAGTGAGTTCAAACATCAAGTTCATACAAGTCAACAAATGAGCAAATGCAGGGTAACATGTTTTTATACTAAACTTGCTTGTTTTGTGTTGTTTTCAGCTCATACTGCCTATTGCTGCATCATAATGTTTAGTATGCCAAAGATTGTTTTGTTCAGTCTTAGAAGGAAGATCTGCCCAGGTGCTTGGAGACTGGTTCAGGACCTTTCTCTAGTTGTACATCCACTGGTCTCATTTTTGTGTTGACTGTTACAACCTTTACTTACAGCTTTCTAACACAGGACTTGACCAGTTGTACCTAGTGCAGGATTCCACAAGTCTGCCTTTTATAGATATTTCTAATCATCATCATACTATACTGATGCTACAGAGTCTAAGCTGGATAAATATTCATTCTTGTATCACCTTTAAATCTCTAGTGTTAACGCACGTAGACCTGCAAAATTTGGCTCTCCACTATGAGAAATAGCTCCTGGTTCTCATGCCTTCTTGAGCCATTGCAGTCCTCATCTCTGGAATTGCTGGAGGTTCCCAAAGTGTATTTAGAGATATTTACTTGCTCTTCTTGCTGTCAAGCACATTGCCTCTGGAATCTTCTTCCCTAGTGGGTGAGACCAGTTTTACAAGGTCCCTAAATACCTTTCTTTTTTCATTAGTCTAGGATTTTTCATGAACAATTTCATCTATTACATATTTGCACAGTGTTGAGAACGTTTGGCATATCTTAGTAAGTATACATCCATTTTATGTACCTTAATAAACATGAAAATGGATTTATGAATTCCAAGGATGGACATGCACTAACTCTTTAAATTGCTATTCTCAGACCCCAGCAGTACATCTCTTGAAGTTTAAAAATAAATACTAGTTTTTGAGCTGTAAGTTAATACTGAATACTCCTCCATAATTTGTAACCATCTTCATCCTATAATGACTTCACTGTCTCCTAGTTAATATCTATTTACAGCGGATTCCATCTGAAAACACCTTGACTCTTATAAGCTTGATATTAGCTAACATTTTACTGCATTCTTGTTTTAACTGTCATATCCTTTCCGGTCTATGTATGTCTGTATAACTGCCTTCTATTCATTCTGTAAAGTGAAGCATTTCTCCCTAGCCCTCAGCTGAAAATGGGACTTGGGCCAAGTTGGACTTTTCCATTAAACATAACCAATAAATATATAAATAAATTGCAACACCCTTAAACTATTCCTTACATATTTGTATGATAACATCAGATATTCAAAACTAGTTAACTAAATGGAAAAAATATTCTTAATAATGAAACGGACCTAACACTGTTTGACTTGGTCATAAACTTATAAACATGTCAATACGTCTGCAATCCTGTAAAAATACAGCATGATATATCATTAGGGACATGCATGATCATAATGGAGAAGTCCCCATACACCCCAGTACTTAATTATTACATCTCTTAGGATATAGAAGCATGCAGCAGTAGTCCTATTTCTTTCACATGAAAATCAGCTATGCCCTTTGCCTTCGAGGCTGCATGACCTCAATGTTGGAATACATAAGTAATTAGGGCAT
The DNA here is from genome assembly GCF_019279795.1 of Protopterus annectens. Classification (NCBI taxonomy): domain Eukaryota; kingdom Metazoa; phylum Chordata; order Ceratodontiformes; family Protopteridae; genus Protopterus; species Protopterus annectens. The sequence goes on along the minus strand of NC_056746.1, from coordinate 946,620,160 downwards.
ATGTGGCTTAATTCCTGGAGTGCAGGGGGCCTTCTCCCAAACAAAGAACAACTATAGATATTGAATCTGAGTTTATCAGCTTATCCTCTCCACATATGTTATCCTTCTAAGTTGCTTGTTGCAGTAAAAGTATTGACTCTGGCTATCACAGGTTCTTCCTGAATTCTTGCTTAGATGTGACATTGTGTCAGTAAAATTAGGGGTTTAGAGATGCCTGACTTATATAAGTGCACAACCATCATGACTTGCTCTGATTAGAGTAGCATCTAGTGAATTAGAAAAAAATACGGAAAAGCTCTGTGCTTATGGATACACGCTACTGTAATCTATGCACTTATGTGATAGGATATGTGGGTAGAGAAGCATAATGCCACCATTATATGCTCCTCATATGTACCTAGTTCTAACCCCTTAAGTGTCTTATGTAGCATTGTAACATGGAGTATGCAGTGCTGTGCATCTCACCTGTACCTCAGATCTTCCCAGACTGTAACACAGGGCACTCAGGGATATGCATCTTACCTATACCAAATGCTGGCCCTTAGTGGATAGATTCCTGTCCCAGAGACTTCCCATACTCTGGAACAGACTACCTATCCATGTCAAACAGAGCTCCTCATTAGCACTCTTCAAGAAAAATCTTGATGATTGGATGGGAAATGGGAAATTCACCCCAGGGATCACTTCTGTGGCTCTGCTTGACAGGGGCACAGGAAAATAATTTTCTTGGGTGGCGAAAACCAGGGTACATTTTTGGCTAGGCCTATATAGGCCCTAAGGCCAATAGCCTAGTACCTACCTATGAACCTATGATGTGCTGTAACACAAAATATGCCGGATTGTGTACCTCACTTGTACCTCTGAACCCCAGACTGTAACACAGGGTACACAGGACTGTGCACCTCACATGTACTTGTGATCCCCCAGACTGCAATACAGGGTGCAGTCCTCTTTACCCTGTAAGACAGGGTAATCAGGACTGTGCACCTCACATGTACCTCTGATCCCCCAGACTGTAACACAGGGTACACAAGTTTGTGCACCTCACCTATAACTCTGACCCACCCAGACTGTAGTACAGGGTGCACAGGGCTGTGGACCTCACCTGTGCCTAATACTGACTCCTGAGTGCCTCATGAACCACTCTAATAAAGGGTACACAGGATGTGTACCTCACCTTTACCTAATAGTGACCTTGCAGTGTAATAAAACATGTACAGGACTGTTCTGTACTTGACCTGTAAGTAATACTGACCTCAATTGCCTTATGCAGTAGTGTAACATAGGTACACAGGGCTGCTGTACATCTCACTGTACTATACTTAATACAGACCCCGAGCACTTAATGCAGCACTATAACACAGGGCATACAGAGATGCTGTGCACCTCACTATCTAACATTAACCCCGAGTGCCTTGTGTAGCACTGTTACATACAGTGTACATGGCTTTTGTGCACCTCACCTGTACCTAATGGTGTCCCTGAATTGTGCTATAGGGTACACCCCCTGAGTGCCTTGTGTAGCACTGTAACTTACAGTCTGCAGGGGTGCTGTGCACCTCATCTGTACCTAATGGTGTCCCAGAATTGTGCTATAGGGTACACCCCCTGTGTCCCTTGTGTAGCACTGTAACATACAGTCCACAGGGCAGCTGTACAGCTCAACTGTACCTAATAGTGTCCCTGCATTGTGCATAGAGTACACCCCCTAAGCGCCTTGTGTAGCACTGTAACATACAGTATACAGGGCTGATGTGCACCTCACCTGTCCCTGCATTGTGCTACAGGGTACGCAGAGGTATTCTATTCCTCACCTGTGTCTAATACTGATCACATGTAATTATTACACACTGCAACACAGGGTACATTAGGCTGATGTGCTGTCTATAATTTATGAAGGTTGAATCAAACTTCCTTTTGCATTTATACTTTTCCCTTACAGTAGGGTGCACTGTGCTACTGGACATTAGTGCCTAATAGCAGAGTTGCACTCACTCCTAAGCAAATAATGTGCCATTTGTTTGAACTGCACATTGTTGTGCAGTAGTAATTCTGCAGTTGCCCCTCACATTCACCTTTTCACTGCTAGAGTGTTGAGTACATACATAACATGGAACATTAATGCGCAGATAAGGTGTGGATAGTATCCTGTCAGAGGACTTGAGAGTTTCATTTTTGTCACTTGCAGATAATATTGTCCTCTTGAGTGACTTTGACATAGTGAGTGGACAATCAAGTTATGGTCATAGAGGAGAAAAGTTGAGCTCAGTACATCATCAGTTTGTTTTGGGTGTTTGTAGTATTGATATGACTGTATTTGATCCTAAAGATTGCAAAATGGGGTCCTCATTGTAAGTTTGATGGCTGCAGGTGATGAAAGCTTCTAATTCTTAGACTTTAAATAACTGTTATAAGCTGCTGCTATTGGGGCAGACCACATTCTAGTTGAGAAAGCAGAATTCCTTTACCAGTTGCAGCTCTTGTTGCTCAAGAGACGTAAACAACCAACCTTTTTCTAGTTTTCAAAACTAAAGTTGAAAATTCAGGATGTAGTCTAGCCAGATCCATGGTGTTTGAAAGAGGTAGTTGTTTCAATACATTTATTGTTGAGGCCTACAATTTGCCAAAAGCTTGGGGCTTTGGTGAGTTTTTGTCTTGTTCCAAAGAACATGGCTTTTGTTTCTGAGGAATTATAAGATTAGTGTATTGTTGATAATACAATCTGTAAGTGTATGTACATATTTCTACATGGAATTGTAATAAGGTGGGGGACATTTCTGAACTGAATATGACCACATCAAAACATATCATATAGGTATAGCAGGTACAGTAGGGAAAAGTGATACTGGGAACAAGCCAAGCAGTTGTTTGATCTACAGCTCAGAGATTACCTTCTGCATTGGAGATTATCAGAATACAGATAAATTGAAGGTGGGGGAGGGGGGCTATTGGATGAAAGACCAGCTCTGGTAGGGTTTTTAGTGGAACCAAGAACAGAAGATGCTATTAAGAAAGAGATGGTATGGATTATAAAATATTACATGATAACTATAAGAATCAGAGGAAATTAGACTGGAAGGAAGAATAGAATAACAAATTACAAAAGAACAAAGAGATCAACTCTGTAAGGCCTCTAAGTATGCCACAAAGTCCAGACGATTCACAATATTTCTATGGAAATGTTTACATAATTTACTTTCATACTTCAGGTAGACTGCAAGAGGAATTTTCCTCAGGCAGGGATGCTGGAAATGTGAATGGAATATGACAGGAAATTGGGAACACATATTTCGGACTGTAGGAAATGAATTTAAGGACTCAAAGTTGCTGTAAAAATATTTGTTTAGCGGTTTTGTCTTTATATAACAAGACTTTTTCAGAACAAAATACCATATAACACATAGCCTTAAAAACACGTGTCACATGACAATGTTATGAACACCTTTCTAAAAGAAACAATCAATATTACACAGTGCTACAAAACAATCACTATATTAAGTTGATTTAATTTCTAAACCAGCTCCACAGATATATAAAAATCTTAAAAAGTACCACTGTAAGTAATTTAGTTAATCTCTTATTTAAAAAAAAAACATGTAATATTAATAACTTCAATCAAACCTGAGGATACATCCAGCAATAAATATATTTGCCATCTGGCCTCTTTCATTTCTAACTTATTTTTGTATTAAATTTAAATATTAAATTAGTAAGGTGGAAATTGAGGAGATGAAAGTTTTAAAATCAGGTGGAGGCATCTGGACATATATCTAAGTTTAACATATGCTTTATAAGCAGTGAGTGGTTAACCAAGTTAAATACCCTAGTGAGGATCATCACTATAGGGCCAATGAAATTAAATTTATCCATATTAATTGTCTCATCATTTAATGTCCAAAAGGCAGTTGCTGTACTCTGACCAGTCCAAAAGCCATGGAGAGAAAATTCTATCTTTTGATGTATTAAGGAATGATATACAAATTATTTTTCAAGCATTTTACCTAGAGGCAAAGATAGGTAATATTGAGATGGGGTGGAAGTAAGATGTATTGGCAGGATTAAATTGTTCAGATAACAGTTTGATTAAAGCCATCTTTCGAATATTAGACATATTTTTGCGTTATACAGAGGTTGTAAAGATGGACAAGAGGTACTGTGATGTAGTCTTTGCAATAGTAGATGAACCATGGATGACACTTATCAAGGTTACCTGAACTTGTCAGAGATTTGGGATGCATGGCTAGGCTTAAAAAGGCCCTTGTTGTCGTTAGCCTAGTAAACATCAATGAACTTATGAAGATTTTCTGACTTAGGGCCATCAGAAGGAATCTGGATGAGAAGATGTTCTATGGCTTTGGAATGTGTTCTTTTCAAATGGAAAAGTGAGGTATAAGGACAAGGATGAGAAGAGGGAGGCTATGTAAGTGAGGAACAGTTTAAGAGTTGTGGTAGATTACTGAATTATTTTAGAAACTAAGTGTAGAAAGGTACCTGGTGATAAACTGGAGAAAGTTTACAGCCTGTCACGAGGCTGACTTCATTCCAGAACTGTTTGGGCTTATGTAGTATAGATTGTTGTTCAGAATTTCTTTATGCCTTCATCTAGCATGTTTGGAAATGTTGCATATCACAGTGACCACATCATAATAGCCTGTATTTCAGTTTTACATCTATTTGTGCTAGGCATCATTTCTAAGGCTAAAGAGGGCCTTTAGTTCATTTGTAAGCTAAATGTTGTTATGGGAAATGGGTATGAAAATATAGTACATAATTAGTGAAGAGTTAGGTGCTGATGTTTAGGAAGGACTGAAATAAAGGGAGATACAGGGGTGGTTTATGATTTTGTTGAACTTAGTAGCAGCAGATATGAATTTGTAATACTGACTGAGAAAGAGTACAATATTTCGAAGTAATAAAATGCTGGAAGAAATAAATGAAAGATCGTGTTTAGGTAAAGTCTGAGCAAAAAAGGGAATAGTAATTTTAAGGTTATTTGCAATAAGACAAGTGAACAATAATATTTTTACAAATAGGCAGTAAGGGTTTGGCTATTGGTCTGTGTGAACAGAGCTTGAAGTTGTTTACTATCACCCATCCTGTTGTCAGCAGGACACTCATGGGTTGAGCCTTCTCATCCTGTTGCCTGCACTGTCAAGTAGTGGGTCTTTAAAAGTCCTGTTTTCCAATACACGCTGAATTGCCATGGAAAAGCCAAAAATACTTCCAATTTTTACACAGCAATGCGGTTACATCACCAACCCAGACCTGTAGGCAGAGGTATTCCCTGTTAGGTCCGGGTGGTGTAAATTATGCACCAATTGGCTACAAGGATTGAAGGGGGTGGGGATTCCACTAGGAAGAGCCCTACAAAGGTCGCAACTGTAGAGTGGTATTGTATTAGTGCTTCTACAACTGCTATTTGATTTTTAAGGACTGAGATTATTTGCCAACTATTAAGGAAGCCAGCCAGCCATCTTGGAAGCCAGCCAGCCATCTAGGAAGCCAGACAGCCAGCTCTGACAGCCTGCTAGCCAGCCATCTAGGAAGCCAGACAGCTACTATAACAGGCAGGGAGCCTGCTAGCCAGCCATCTAGAAAGCCAGCCAGCCAGTCCATCAGGTAGGGGGCCTGCTAGCCAGCCAGCCAGTCCAGCAGGTAGGGAGCCTGCTAGTCAGCCAGCCACTCCAGCAGGCAGAGAGCCAGTCATCCAGCCAGTCATTCCAGTATGAAGGAAGCCAGCTAGCCCAGTGAAGACTGTGATAGTGGTAAGTACAACAGTCAATAGTATTTTGTGGATCTAGTAATTTAAAATGGGAATATTGTGCTTTATTTAAATTTAAGTTTTCAATGTTTAGAGGTAAACAGGGGTGCAGTGGTAATTTTGAGATTTCTAAGTAGTAGTTTTTAAAGGTATAAAAACTGTGTGTGTGTGTGTGTGTGTGTGTGTGTGTGTGTGTGTGTGTAATTATAATTGTTGTGGCTGTTTGGGTATGAAAGTGTTACTTTTTAAAGGCTGAAACGTGTATAGAAGTTTTGTTTATTTCTGGTGGGGGGCAGTCAAAGATAAATGTAGTGTGATATATTTCTATTGTCATGGCTTTTTCGGGGTACTTTCTGTTTACAGATAGAAAATGTTTAAGGATAGTTTGCACTTTTTTCATGTGAAAATGTGTGCAATTTAATGCTGTTTTCAAGAAGTTAGGATATACTGTTTGGGTAATTTTTCCAGTTAGTTCTTGCAAGTCAATGTGCATGTGGTATAAGTCTACCTTTTGAGGGGGAATGTTAATAGGTAACATAGTGCATTTATTATTCTAGTAGGTACATGTTGCCAACTTGCCAAAGCTGTTTCAAGATAGTTTTAATTTATAGTTGTAAATGTGTGCATTTTATTTTTTATGCTGTCTTTAATAAGGTTAAAATGTCCTGCTTTGCTTGTAATATGAATATGGGTGTGCTGCTTTTACTTGGGCCTGTTTATTGCATTGTTGCGCTGGGTAAATTACTGTTAAAGGTTTATTTTCTTTCTCTTAATTGCTGTTTTGAGGTAAAAGGGGTCCTTGTGGTCTGCTGTGGATTGTCGTTTATTTTAGCTGCTCTTGCAAGATGTACTTTTAAAAGGTAAAATGCTTACGTACCTTTTTCTTTTTTGAGGATTCATGTTCAGAAGTTAATGCAGTGCATTTGGGATTGTGCTAAAACATGTCATCATTTCAGGATAGTTTGTTTTTATAAGTAGAAAAGTTTGTATTTTGTTTTTAGTGATGTCTTCAATAAATTTACAATGTACTGCTTTCATTATAATCTGATCATGGCCAGTGCTTCTGCTGGGCCTGTTTGTTAATAGATCACTGTGTTGTGTAAATTAGTGCTATACGTTTATTTCTTTTTTCTTACCTGCTGTAGTCAAAAGGTAAATCGGTCTACGGTGTCCACTGTGCATTCTCATTCATTTTAGAGTGGCTTTTTGGTACAGTGAAAATGTGTTTAACTTTATTTTCTTGAGGGGTGGGGGGGCATGTTTGGCATTAAAAATAATGCATTTTGTTTTCTACAAGCTGTGTTAATGTCAAAGTTTTCAATGGCCAAAATTCCCCCCTATATTACCTCATTTACTATTTTGCCTTTTTTAAATGGCTTGTAATGTTAATTCTCTTCTGCTCCATTCCTCAGGTCTTTCGTATGCCAATGTTTTTCAAACCAGTTCTTTCATATGCCAATATGCCAATGCTTTTCAAGCTAGTTCTTTCATGTGCCAATGTTTTTTTAAGACGGTTCTTTCGCATGCCAGTGTTTGTAGCCAGTTGTTTCGCATGCCAGTGTTTGTAGCCAGTTCTTTCGCATGCCAGTGTTTGTAGCCAGTTCTTTCAAGTGCCGGTGTCTGTATTCATTCATCTAAAACCCCTTTTTCCCATATTTGCACATGGGGGTCATCGGGACATCAGTTAACATTGGCAATCATCTAGAGTCAAGGCCAGTTCATTTTCAGGTCTTATAGGTTCATAGGTTAATACTAGGCTATCGGCCCTAGGGCCTATACAAGCCTAGCCAAAACAATTCCCTGGCTATTTCTTCCCACAATATTTACTTCCCTGGACGCCTGTCTAGCAGGGCGACTGATGGTGATCCCTGGGGTGAATTTCCTTTCTCTCATCCAGTCGTCAAGGTTCCTTTTGATGAGGGCCAAAGAGGCACTCTGCTTGACATGTATGGGCAATCTATTCCAGAGTCTGGGAAGTCTCTGGGTCAGAAACTTATCCCTCCAGAATGTTTTGTTTATTGTGATGACAAGGTTTAGATCCCTGGAGTGTGTGGCTCTGAGGGATTGGGATTTCTTTAAGTGTAGCATGTCCAAAAGCTCTGTGTTTGACATGGCCTTGTATGTTAAGCAGAGATCGCCTCTGAGTAGACGATATGTGAAAGAGTATAGCTGGAGTTTTTTAAGGCGGTCAGCATAGGGCATCGGCTTTAGGCCTGTGATTCTTTTAGTGAGGTATTTCTGTGGCCTTTCTAGGTGTTGCAGATGTCTTGAGAGGTACATACCAAACGCTGCATTGTATTCTATAATGGGTCTAATGAGGGGTGAGTACAGTGGGACAATGACCTCCTTTTTTCTGGATGAAAAGCACTTTGTGATGAGGTGTGCCACATAGAAGTATTTCCTGACTGTTGTGGCGATGTGGTTATCGAAGGTGAGACCACTGTCCACCTGTGTCCCTAAGTCTCTTATCACACTTTCGCTGTTTAGTGTACTACTACCTATGTGGTAATTCACGGGTACATGTTTTTTCCCAAAGGGGATAACTATACAATTCTTGGCATTGAGCTTGAGCCCATGGCTCTGGCACCAAGCATCTGTTTCTGTAAGGCCCTTTTGTAGAGTATACACAAAATTTTGGGATTCAATAATGGCTCCCAGTTTGCAGTGAACTGCAAACTTTGTTAGCCAGAGTCACTTAGTGTTGGCCTGTACTTCAGAGAAGTAGATGCCAAACAAGAGCGGTCCCAGGACTGAACCCTGAGGTACTCCACTTGCCACTTGTCTGGAAATGGCTTTGGAGTTGGTTACTTTTACAGTGTGGGTTCTGTCAGTAAGCCAGTTGGCAACTCATCAAGTGATGTAGGGATTAATGCTCAGCTTAGTAAGTCTATCTATGATTCCAGAGTGGGGGATGGTGTCAAAGGCCTTGGCGAGGTCCAGATAGGCTGTGTAGACTGCCTTACCCTTGTCCACGGCTCTGGAGACTGATTCAAAGAAGTCAATCAGGTTCAGGAGACAAGATCGGCCCTTCATGAACCCAAACTGAGTGGGGTCCAGTGTTTGAAGGTTGCCAATGTCTTTGTTTATAAATTCCATGATAATACATTCCATGACCTTGCAGATCAGACTCGTCAGACTGATGAGGTGGTAGTTCCCGGGATCCAAGGTGGATCCCCCCTTGTGGAGTGGGATAACTGTAGCTGTGCTCCACTCAGTGGGCACGAAGCCTGAGGTGAGGCTATGATTAAATATGACACTTAGGTGAGGTGCCAGTTCATTTTGTAGTTCATGTAGTACACAGCCCAGGATGTCATCTGGTCCCATGGATGCTGTATTCTTAGCTTTGGAGAGTGCGTTTTTTACCTGTGTAGCCGTTATTACTGGCATTTGGCAATCTTCCAATACTAAGATGGGCCATTTAGGGGGTGAGAGGGAGGTGACGTTGGCACTGAATTGATCTGCCAAGATATTGGCAATATCCTTGGGATCAGTATATATAATGCCATTCTGTTGTAGCCCAGAGCAGATCTGAGCATTGCCATTTAGATTCTTGACATAGTTATAGAATGCCTTGTGGTTGCCTTTGGAATCTTTGGCAATTTTATTTTCATAACTAGCTTTGAAGGATTTTGTGAGGGATCTCAGCTTCTTACTGAGGCTGGTACGGGAGTTTTTTGCATCCAGGGATTTTCCTCTTTTCTGCAACAGTTTCTTCCTTTTGTTCCACAGTTTGTTTATGGGAGGGGACCACCAGATTGGCTTCCTTTTTTTGGAGGAGCGCATCTTGGTTCTATTTGGGATGGCACGATTCATGCATAAGTGGATGTGCTTATACAGTGCCTTAGTGTAGGATTCAGCAGTCGAACTGTTAGTTCCCGTCTGCATGGGTGTCATGAAGTTTGTCACTTCTGACTTGAGTTGCAAGAAGTTGGCTTTGGAGAAGTTTTTTATGGAGGTTTCCTTACTGGGGGGTGGGAGTGGGATGTGGATGCTAAGGGGGATTAGCTTATGGTCAGACCTGACCAACAAGGAGGTGACCATAGGTGTGGAGCATCGATTTCCCATGTTGGTAATGACCAGGTCTAGGATATTGGAGCCCCTGGTGGCACTATGGATTAGTTGATCCTGGGCATTGGAATTTATGAATTCCAAGAACTGTTGGGCAAAGGTGTTGTTACATGACTAGTTTTCCCAGTTAATGGCAGGGTAGTTGAAATCACCCAGTATTAGGGTGTTTGGTTGTGTCTTAATATTTTCCAGTATGTTTAGAAAGGTGTAGTGAGAATCTTGGTGCATGGTGGGGGATCTGTAGCAAGCTACAATTTGGATTGCAGTCTTACCTAGTGTGAGTTGCACCTGGAGAATTTCAGACGCATTGTGTTGGGCAACTAGCCTGGTGGTGTGAATATCCTTGGTGAATATGGACACTCCTCCACCTTTAGTGTTTTAATCCTGGTTTGGTAGCCGAAAAGTGTGGTATGAGTTGTAGGCTGGTATTGCAGGGGTGCTCTCTGGAGCCCTGAACCAGGTCTCAGTTACTGCACAGATATCAATGTTCTCCATTTTTAGGAGTGCCTCGAGAGAGTGCATTTTGAAGTTTAGACTTCTAGCACTGAGTAGCATTGCCTTCTGAATTTGCATGCTTGTACCTGTTACGGTGGTGGTTTTGTCCTTTGAACTTTGCCTAAATGTTTCAGTGAATCTATATCAAAGAAGAACATTAAACTGCTTCATTTTTCATATGCCAATGTTTTTATGATTATCAAGTGCCAGCCTTTTTCAAACCAATGATTTCACGTGCCAGTGTTTCTAGCCAGTTCTTTTGTGTGCCAGTGTTTCTAGCCAGTTCTTTTGTGTGCCAGTGTTTCTAGCCAGTTCTTTCATGTACCAGTATGTTACTGCACCCTACCAACACTGTTTTGCTAAATATGTTGCATATCAGGTAAGTACAGATTCAAGAATGAAGAGCAGCAGTTTCATCACAGTCAACCAGCAACAACAGAATGTGCAAGTGGCAGGATGTTTGGAAAATGGAATTAGACTGGATCGAGAGATGCAGTGATGTAAAAGCATTCTCAAGGTACTGCAAGAAAGAATTTCTAGTGACCCACAGTGGAAGAAACAATGTTGCACAACATGAGACAACTGAACAACATAAGACTGCTATTCTTCAAGCAAAATCCAGTCACCTGATAATAAAGTGGGCAAGAAGCACAAATATTGAGGGATCAGAACTTAGGATCATTGCAGCAGAAGCCTCTGAGGTGTTCCATGCTGTTAAGCACAATATTTCTTATAACAAATTGGACTGTGCAGTAAAGTTGGCCAGCCAGTTGACAGTGACTTGGACATTGCAAAGAAACTATCTTGTGGAAGAACCAAGGCTGAAGCCATTGTCAAAAATGTTTGGGACTGCACTTATTGGAATGCCTCCTGCATGACTTTCAAATATCAAGCACTTCATTTGCAATTTCATCGGTTGCTTCCAACAAAGGGAACATAAAATTATTTCCACTTGTGAGATATTTTTCTAAAGAAGAAAGGGTGGTGAATGGCCTTTTGAACTTCTATGAAGACCCTGATGAATCTGCACAGGCTATATCACAGCAGATTTCAAACATTATAGAAAGGCACTCCTTGCCCTGCAACAGCATTTCAGCATATGGGGCTAATAATGCCAGTGTGAACTATGGGAAGCATACCTCTCAACCTGGAAACATCAAAAATCTGGACAAGGCCCATGAAAAATAGGTACAAATCTGTATGCTGATTAACATCTAATTTGCATACATAATTATGTGACCACGCCCACTCCAATGGAACTGTGGGATACCAAATTTCAAACACAAACTGACGAACAACCAACCAAAATATAGCACCAGAGTCCTCCTGCAGCCATTCCAATATCCCATTACCTGGCTATTCCGCCCCATTTACCATAAACACTAATGTATGCATTCTGCTTTACTTCTACAATGATTTGGATTTTATTTTTAAATTTTACAGCACAACAATGCAGAGATACTAATAGACATCTGGTAAACAAAGATATACTGTCTCACAATGAAAATAGGCTTTGGCATTAAAACTTCTCTGCCCTTGAAACTCACATTCACTGAAACAGCATTGAAACCCAAACCACATCAAAAGAAAATGCATCTGGTAAGGTTGAGTAGTGGATAAAGATTACATTTGGGCTGTTTTCAAACCATTGCCCCTTCCACACAAAACAAGAAACATACTTGTGTTCTTTTCTTTGATACACCTTCCTGACTTTATTCAAATTATATTTCTTGTATACTACAACACACTTGTTAAACAATACTAACAATTATACCAGACAAAAAAGTAATCACTGTCAAATTGTTCTACATGTTGACTACGAGCAGGTACATTGATTTCAACTTCAGTTTCCAAATGGCTAAAATATATTTACCAATAGATGTTGAGCTGCTGACTGTGTTAGTTCTCCTCTTAAAGATTTTTTTTTGTGGGGGGGGGGATACATTTTTTTCTTCAGTGTTCTCCTTTTGGTAACCATGCTATCCAGAGTAGTAAAATTCTTAACACATTTTCTTCCCATACAGTAACAGGAACACAAATTGAAACTAGATAAACTATACCCACTGCTGCTAGTGCGACTAACAAATGAGGTGATAGCAAAACACAACACTGAAGTCCAAGCAATAGCTACAGTAAACCACTCTGATACCGGTCTGCTTAATTTCACACACACTACCCTAATTTGAATAATGAGAATAGCAAAACAGCACTGAAGTCTGAATAATGAATGAGGGACTCTCTCTGGGACCGGCAGTAATAAATCACTCTGCTTAATTGCACGCACACACCTGCTGTCTGAATAAATAGGTGGCAGCAAAAGAACCACTTTTTGCTCTGGCAGCAATAACTACAGGAAAACATTATTTAATCATCTTCATTTTATTTTCCAGACTTCATTTGTATTAAAGTGCATTTGAATGGACTTTGTTCCATTATGCTTCCTTTCCATGTATGTCACATATACTATACTTAATTTTTATTTCCATTAGGCTCAAAGTTTCTTTATTCATTTTGTTAAAAGATGTGTCATGACAAATGGCTAACCCTTTTCTGCATATTCACAATTAACTGTAGCATGGCTAACCCTTTTCTGCATATTCACAATTAACTGTAGCATTAAATAAACAGAATAAAAGTAAAAGAATTTTAATATTATTAGAATAAAATACAAATGCACATTTTACCCTGTTGTAAATATAGCTATTTCACTTTATTTTGCTTTACACAGGTTAGCAAGTTAACAAAGAACATTCAGAATATGTAACAATACAAGATATCTCATACAAGTACTTAACTTGCGCTCAATATAAGCTCAACATAATGATTCACTCTTGAACTTAAGGTAGTGTGTGCCTTAAAGTAAAAATAATATAAATAAATAAATAAGACAATTGCCATAGAGTCATGTACTTCCGTCTTCATATAATACATGCAAGTGTCTTTCACTGGCAAACTAACAGGAAATACAGACAAAATGTACATTGTGCTTCACAATTTTCATAGGACGTTAACTGCCTCTGCTCAACTACATCAATATTTAATTCATACATACCTCCCGATAGTACTGCTGCGACTCCCTCTCATAATTCTCGTTGTTGCTTGCTGCCTGTATTCCTGGTACCTGCTTGCAGCCAGCTCGTAAAAAAAATTAAAACAAACAACATTACCGGTATAAAATGTAATCCATTAGGGTTGCCTGGTTGCTTACTGCTGTATTCCCGCTCGCAGACAGTCGGAAATAATGACGTGAGCGCTTGAGCTCAATTCCGACTGGCTGGTAGCCCTGACGGCACTGACGTCATCGCGCACGTGATGACGTCAGCCCCGACAGCGCGATTTTTAAAAAAAATAAATAAATAAAGCAAAAAAATCGGAAATGAAGGGGTGCCAATCGGGAATCGTGGCACCCCTTCATTTGGACCTCAAAACTTGGTAAATACCGAGTAATTCGGTATGGTTGGGAGGTCTGATGGGAAGAAATCTGGTGTGTATACTAGATTAAAAGAAAAGTGCCCATCACTCCAGAAGGCTAACTGTGCTGCCCACGTCATTCACAATGCAGCCAAAAAAGCTGCAGCACAACTACCGTATGATGTGGAAGTATTTGTAATGAAACTTTTCAACCATTTCTCAGCTTTTGCCAAAAGGACCAGAGACTTGAAAGACTTCTTTGAGTTTTGTGACATGGAATTTGAGAGTCTGTTAAGACATATGCCAACAAGGTGGCTGTCACTACTGCCAGCCATTGAAAGAATAGTGAAAAATCTCTCAGTGCTCCAGTCCTATTTCCTCCCCAGGGAGAAGAGGAGATATGGCAGTACTTTCCAGCTAATGAGCATAGTGAGAATGCATTGCCTACGCTGTCCCAGTACTATTTGCACTTTCTCGGTGCTATTCTTGTGGATTTCAATGAACATATAAGTACATTAGAAAAATCAGCACTTACTGCCATGGAAATGTTTTGTGTAATGGTCTCTCTGAAGCAAAAACTGCAGGGAAGAGCTGAAGGTACTTTCTTTGGAGGGAAACTTAGGGCACTTATGAGCACATTAGACAGCACTTCTGCTAAAAAACGGAAGAGAGACTTCGTTGTGTTCTTGGAGACAGCAGTAAAGTACTTAGAACAGCGGTCTGATTATACTGAAAACAACTACTTGTTTATACACTGTCTAAATTATCTCTAAATAAGCCCTTTGCTTTCAGTGACATATTCAATGTGACCACTGCCCTGAGTCTGCAGGATGTAGATGAAGAAGAAGAAGAAGAATACAAATCTCAACCGGCTGCAGGTACACTAAGGTGCCAAGAATGCAACGATATAATTAAAATAAGGCACCAAAGTTCTTTTTTGTAATAAAATTACTGTGGATAGTCTCCAGTGTGTAACTTTGGTGCCTTATTTTAATTATATTAGGATGTAGATGAAGACCATCTTTTCAGGGACTACTTGGCAATTAGGCCCTTTCTCAAACAGTTATATACCACAAGCTTGACTCCAGGAGAAAAGTGGCTGAAGCTTTCAGAGAAGGGCCTGAGCTGACTGCACTATATCCAGTAATTGCTGGAGTATTATCTATACCAACATCAAATGCATTTGCAGCAAGAGTTTTTTCTTTGGTTAAAACTAAATGGACAGATATGTGAAACCGATGTAGTGTGGACTTATTGAAAGCCAAACTAATGATGACTATAAATTACTTTTATTCAAATATTGTATCAAACCAGGCCCTTCTTCAAGCCATAAAATCAAATGCAAAATACGCTTTTAAAAAAAGTGATTTAGTTCGTGTACTAGTGTGCAATATGCATAGGTTCATAGGTAGGTACTAGGCTACCTGCCCGAAGGCATTTATAAGCCTAGCCAGAATGTGTAGGCTTTCACCCCCCCCCCCTTAGATTAGTTCCCTGTGCCTCTGTCCAACACAGCCACTGAAGTGATCCCCGGGGTAAACTTTTTGTTTCCCATCCACTCGACTAGGTTTCTTTTGAAGAGCGTTAGCGAGGAGCTCTGCCTAATGTAGATTGGAATCTTGTTCCAAAGCATGGGAAGTCTCTGGGACAGGAATCTATCCCTCCAGCATGTCCTATTTATTGTTGTGGTGAGGTTTAGATCCCAAGACTGTGTGGCTCAAGAGGATAAGGTTTTTTTTAGGTGGAGCAAGTCCATCAATTCTGGGTTGCACATGGCCTTGTATGTCAGGCAGAGATCCCTTCTGAGTAGGCGGTATGCAATTGAGTACAGCTGGAGTTTCTTCAGTCGAGCTGCATAGGGCATCTGTTTGAGGCCAGTGATCCTCTTGGTGAGGTACTTCTGTGGTCTTTCCAGCTATTGCAGGTGTCTTGTAAGGTACATCCCAAATAGGGCATTGTACTCTATGATGGGTCTGATGAGTGATGAGTAGGGGGGCACAATGTCCTCTTTTGATCTGGATACGAACCCTTTTGTGATTACGTGGGCCACGTAGAAGGATTTTCTAACCACTTTGGCAATGTGATTATCAAAGGTGAGATTACTATCTATTTGGGTACCCAGATCCCTTATGACGTCTTCCGTATTTAGGGGGCTACCACCTATATGGTAGTTTGTGGGTACTTTGTTTTTTCCAGAGGGGATGACTATGCACTTTTTGGCATTTAGCTTGAGGCCATGATTTTGACACCAGGTATCCATCTCAGTGAGACCCTTTTGGAGGATGTCTGTGTCAGTCGGTGAATCAATTATAGTCCCTAGTTTGCAGTTGTCTGTGAACATGGTCAGCCATAGTCCTCCTGTGCTTGCCTGTACCTCTGAGAAGTATATGCCAAACAGGAGAGGTCCTAGGACTGAGCCCTGGGGAACACCACTTGTAACTGGTTTAGAGTCGGACCTAGCTCCCGCAACTCTCACCATGTGGGTTCTGTCCGTGAGCCAGTTGGCAACCCATCTTGTGATGTAGGGGTTTTTGTTCAGGCTGGTGGGCTTGTCTATAATACCAGAATGGGGAATGGTATCGAAGGCCTTTGCGAGGGCTAGGTAGGCTGTGTGTACCACCTTTCCCTCATCTATAGCCTTGGTAACGGTCTCAAAGACATCCACCAGGTTTAGGAGGCATGATCTGCCCTTAACAAAGCCGAAGTGGGTAGGGTCCAGTGTTTGGAAGTTCCCAATGTCTCTGTTAATGAGTTCCATGATGATGCACTCCGTAGCCTTGCAGCCCAAGCTAGTCAGGCTTATAGGGCGATAGTTCCTGGGGTCTGTTGTGGCTCCACCTTTGTGGACCAGAATAACCATTGCTGTGCACCAATCTATGGGTATGTAGCCTGTGGAGAGGCTGAGTTTGAACAGTGTGTTTAGGTGAGGGGTTAGTTTGTCTTTCAGCTCATGTAGGACGTAGCCTGGGACACCATCAGGTCCCATTGATGCTGTGTTTTTGGCTTTGAAGAGGGCTGTTTTAACCTGAGTGTCTGTGATTTCAGGGACTCTACATTCTTCTGGTATGGTCATGGGCCCTTTTGGGGGTGAGAGGGGGGTGAAGTTTGCGCTGAACCGGTCTGCCAGGATGTTGGCGATATCGGTCGGTTCAGTGTATTTTGTGCCATTCTGCACTAACTCCGAGCAGATCTGAGCATTGCCACTTAGATTCTTGACATAGCTAAAGAATGCCTTGTGGTTATCTTTGGTGTCCTTGGCAATTTTTCTTTCGAAGCTCGCCTTGGATGATTTTATGAGGGATCGTAGTTTCTTGCTGATACTGATCAGGGATGTCTTCCCTTCTTGGGATTTTACTCTTTTCTGTACTAGTTTCCTCCTTCTATTGTATAGCTTTGTTTATGGCAGGAGTCCACCAGACTGGTTTCCTTTTCTTGGAGGAGTGAGTCTTGGTTTTGCTTGGGATGGCACAATCCATGCATTCTTTTAGATGCCCATAGAATGCATTAGTAAAGAATTTTGCAGTTTGGACAGCATTATCTTTCAGCATGGGGGCTTTGAAACTTTCCACCTCGGTCTTAAGTAATGTAAAGTTTGCTTTTGAAAAGTTTTTAACAGTGGTTTCCTTGTCCGGGGGTGGGGACGGAATGTGGATATCCAAACTGATTTGTTTAAGGTCAGATTTAACCAGCGAGGGGTTGACCTTTGGTGTGTAACACCAGTCGCCCATGTTGGTGATGACCAGGTCCAGTATGTTGTCATCTCTGGTGGGAGTGTTGACCATTTGAGTTTATAAATTCTAGGAAATGTTGGGCAAGGCAGTTAGTACTTGAGTAGTTCTCCCAGTTAATGTTTGGGTAATTGAAATCACCCAATATTAGGGTGTTTGGTAAGACCTTTATGTTTCCCAGTGTTTCCAGAAATGCAGAATGGGGGTCCTGGGACATAGTGGGTGATCTGTAGCAAGCTACAATTTGAATTGCAGTTTTGCCTGTTGTTAGTTGCACATGGATGATCTCTGAAGCATCGTGCTGTGCCACTAACCTAGAGGTGTGGGTATCCTTGATGAATACGGATAAGCCCCCACCATTTGTATTTTGGTTCGGGTTCTGTGGCAGAAATGTATGGTATGAATTGTAGCCTGGTAGTGCTGGGGTGCTCTCTGGAGCCTTAAACCAGGTTTCTGTTACTACACATATATCGATTTTCTCCATACTGAGGAGTTCCTCGAGTGCATGCATTTTGAGGTTTAAATTACTGACACTGAGTAGTATTACCCTCAGTTTTTTGTTACTTGTGCTACTTACGGCAGTGGGTTTGTCTTTTGAGTCTTGCCTAAAAAAGGCACTATGGGGGTGGCAAGAGCCTTGGCCAGTATTCGAAAGCCTAAGGGTGACAGGTGCAAGCTGTCTCTAGCAAATCAGCATGGCTTGTTGAGCATGCCATCCCAGATAGACAGACACTGGATCCCCTTTGAATGACACCAGAAACTTAGCCAGTTGTTGAAATCGAGAATTTTTTCTTTATACCATGGTATCATTCTTGGTGAGGGCAGGATGCTACTTAGGGTCAGGGTCATACCGGCCTGGGCTACATGATTAGAGAGCTCTTCCATGTCTCTTTTCATGTAGTCCAGGGAGGTATGGCTCAGGTCATTCACACCAACATGTACAATGACAGAGTCATATTTGTACTTGTTCTGGAGTGACCTGAGTGCTTGCGTTATGTGGCGGATCCTGGCACCCAACAGGCAGCTAACAGTAACCTTCTCCTTATTCAGCCTATTGAGTGGGACATCAGTGTGCCTGACTACAGAGTCACCTATTACTAGTATGTTGGGTTTGTTATTTTGCCTTAAGGGCTGTGATTGCATGGCACACTGGTTTTGTGAAGTATGTGTTTCATGGTTTGTGTTGGGGGGTGGAGGTTGCTTGGATGTTTGCTTTGGAGGTCTCTGTTGCTTTTGCAGACTTTATGTAGAGCCTCCGAGTATGTTTTCATGTATTTATGTGTGTTTTTTGCCAATGCTGGTTTAATGGGTCTTTGTGAGACTGGTGGTGTGATGCAAGTATTTCCCTTCTCCTCTTGACTGTCTGATCCAGTCTTGGGTTGAGAGAGCTTAGCCTCCAGTTTGGCTGTATAATTGCATCTCTCACATGTATTAGTGTTCGCTGGTAGGAGGAGAGGGTTGTCTGTGTACATAAGGCAGTTGTAACATTGCTTCAAAATGCCCAGATTCACCAGTTGGACTGGAGAGTACACCTGAAACTGCCCTTTGGGCATGCCTGGATAGGTACAGTGAACTGTTTTACTGGATGGCTGGTAAGGTCGACTAGAGAACCTTGTCCTTCTGACAGTACAGGAGGATCTAGCGCTAGGGTTTATAAGTGCTTGCTATGAGTTTTGAGCAAGTTCCGGGCTGAGAAATTAATGGCTTGAGTGCATAAGTTGAAAGTTTGTCTAGTTCCAGGGGGAAAATTGAAGAGGAGACTTTGTGGAGCCGGGAATAGTTTTACCCTAGCTAACCGACTCCGGCAGGCGTGCAAAACCGGGCAAATGCGGTATTTATAGCAGGGAAATGAAAGAGATAGAAATTAGCCCAAAATGGCCAATAAACTACTAATTTCTGGGCTGAAACCACTCCTCCAGGGACAGATAGTCAGCTCAAAGCTCCCCTCTCTCACAGGTGAACAGAGAAACTTCCTTCTATCCAAGTAGGGTATGGACAAACACAGGGATTTGTAACACAGCCCTGAATTCAGCACTAACCTGAAAACTGGACTACACTAGCTTAGAAAGACGGGAAACAAGTGTATTTATTTTTTTTGTTTTTTTTTTCAGAAAAAGCAGATGCAATCAAAAAAACACTTTAAATGCACAGAAAAGGATACTTATTGTTATACATCACAGATCAGAGTTGTAGTTAATGCCCCTAGTAATAAAGTAGGAAGAAACACAAATACAGTAGAAGTAGATGAATAAAGTGCAATTCTTTTTTGCAGTTTTGTTTTTCTTTGCTTTAGCTTTAATTTGCAATAAAACAGTCTTAATTATACACATTTAGCTTGTGTGTGGTATGTAGATTTTTTTAGTTTTCTTCCGGAATAGTCAATGTTTGATTTATGAAGGATTGTTTAACTTTTTTTTAAATAAACAAGTGTCTGTTTAGTAAGTTGTTGTGTCTTTCGGCTTTTTCCCGGTTAGGGGTCGCCACAGCGGAACTCCGGTCCGCTAATGATTGGTAGTTGATTTTTACATGCCGAGTTACCAGCCCTGGCGCACAACCTTCAATGAAGTTACGCCCATTCACGCATGTCTCCACGCAGAAGACGCTCTCCTACTGAGAATCGAACCGGACAGCATCTGACTGTGAGGTGACAACGCTACCGCAGCACCAATGTGTTTTTTTCCTTTAAGGGTTACTTACTGCTACAACTGAGTAATGTGTTTGCTTCACTTCATTTAAATGGTTTATGAGTTTTCATAATAATAGTAATAACTTCACAGTGTTGTACCCATAACTATAATACTGCATCTCCTTTAACATCTCTGGTGATGTCATGGTGGGGGTGTGGCCAGTGTCATATTTGCCACACACCCATGTCCCACTCTGGCCTTATTAAAAGGTGGCAACCCTAAATAAGAAGAGATAAAGGAAACACTTGTGAGGATAAACACTGATAAAAGTATAGAGTAGCATGGATATTTGTACTAAGATGGGAGTAAAAATAGGTTTCACATAAATTTATTTTTGCCAAAATACATACTACATAAATACAGTATTCTCCTTGTTTAGGCCTAGAAATGCAGCCATATTAAAGCAGGCCTATATCTTTTTTTATATTTCACTTTTTAAATGAAGTTTTGTATGTGCAATTTCAATTTGAAAGGAAAGTTTCAGTGAAGGATACAAATGTACTCAATGAAATAACCTTCAGACCAAAGCACTGATAAGGATGATGTGATAATAGGGTGTGCGGAACATTTGGTACAAAGCCAGATCTTGTTTAGATGGCACAAGGCTTGGAACGGAGGTTAATAAGATGTGTAAAAAGTTAAGGAAATTTACAGGTTTTAGTATCATGACATATTCTTTCTAGACATAAGTCAGTTCACTTGAGATACTCAGAAGATTGAGTACAGCAGTTCGATTTAGATACTCAGGAGACTGACTACAGCAGTTAGTTCAAATATCCACTAGTTTAAATATTCATAAGTCAGTTTAGATACTCAGAAGACTGAGTACAGACATTTGGCCTGGCCAGTGTACAGCATCCAGTCGTAGTTGCCAAATCAATTCAGCCTTTTCTAAAAGATAAGGCCAGGCTGCCCCCCTCTCCATTGGTTTTTGAACTTCTAAAATCATAAACTTAAAATAATGTCCCTTAAATGACACAATACTGATAACAACACAATAACACTTGACACTTACATGACAGTATGTCTATTAGTAGTTTGCTTAAGTTAAGGGCACTTAAAAGATGAACATTATCATTTACATCACTACATTTTATATTTATTGTGTACATTAACAGTATGTATTGCTTGTTGGTCTATATTTAGATCTATATACATTTTTTCTTGTTTACATGGGCATATACATATATATTTTTATTAGGATTACTATTATATACAGTTTTATACAATTTCCCATATACTACTCGGTGGTTGTGGGGTGCTGACACATGAGTTTTATGCATTTTATGCTTTTTCAATCACTATTTTTGTATGGTTTAGAATATTTAAAGAATTGTATTTAATAGAGTGTATATTGCTTTAAAATTGAAAGGGGAAGTGATGTCATTCATTCAAGTTTATTTATTCAGTACTTTTGATTTTTCAAGTTTGTATGTGATGAAGTTCCTGATTAAATGAACCTGGGATGAAAGTGCTTATATCTGTGACTAAATAAAGTGATTTTAAGTGGATTTATCAGCCAGTGTTCTGCTATTTGTGACAGCATTTTTTCAAATTCAGGTCTGCTGTTTCAACTAACCCTGTTGATGGTGAAGGTGCTTCCATACATGGAATACTGGCTGCTAGATGAATAAACTTCAGATAGACTGCAGCTAAGAAGTCTGTATAGTTTTTTTTTTCAATCCTTAGGAATAACAGCGAATACTGCAAACTCCAAGATGCATTCCCTGCAGACATTTTCAGCGGATGAATCTTTGACATTCTGTACTATAAAGCATGTCTTCCTTTGGACAGGTTTCTTCTTCTGCAAGTTGTGTTGTCTAATCTAAACTTGTTTACTCTCACTCAGCCAAAGAATCTCTGTCTTAGAGCACCAAGTTTGATGGTAGTTACTACTCTGATATTCCCTCATGCCAGGTGCTACATGAGGATTCTACAGTGGATGCTGAAGGTGCAGTGAACTCAACAGCTAAAGATCTCCAATGCATGCAAAAATTCATTTATAGTGATGGTTCTAAAATCTGAATCTTACCGTAGGCATCTTATTCCATATTCCCACCCAAGTACCGGCCATCATTACAAATACCATTTCCCTAGGACGGGGGAACATGGTGAAGAGCAGACAGTCCAAGGTGTTTGGTCACAGAGAGACAGAGGCTTGTCCATGCATCAATACTCTGGAGATGAGGATGATCCTCCTCACTCTGCAGGTTTTTCAGGACTCCCCACATGAAAGTACAACTGTCATCCACACCAACAAAATGACTGTGATTTGGTGCATAAATAAGCACAGTGAAACTCACTCCTACCCCTTCTGCTAGAAGTGAATGACTTATGTGACTGCTAACTCTCTCTCTGCAACTCTTCTCTGTATGTAAGACTCTGTAAAAAGAAGGGTCTGCAACAAGCATGTTTGTTCCAAGACCTTTTAAAAGTATTTGATTTTGCATATGTATTCTTACGTATTATATGATTGATGATTATTCATGTTGTTTGCTTTTGTTTCGGTACTTTTGGGTCCTGTCTGAAAATGCTGTTTGGACCAGCCTACTTAACCAAGTTTACCCGATAGTTAAGTAGGAAAGAAAGAATTGCTTTCTGATACCCAGTCACATTCCTGGATAGGATCAGTTATTATTTACTGATGCCTCATTACTCGTTACTCAGTTTATTAGTAGCGGAGGAACTATTCTATTGCTGTGGAGAGCCTTGCTGTGACCACTTTGCATCCCCAACCAGTGCCATCTGCAGCAACTTACAGTTCCTCATCTTTCCACACTTTTTAGAAATGGCCCTCAGCAGTCCTTTACAGTTCACCATTTTCCATTATTTGAAGTTCATTCAGAAAGCAAAGCAAAACAAGCCCAAAGCCATTCTCATAACCCCCATTTTGGTCTCATAAGCTGTGATTACCACCGATATAGCCTCCTCTTCTGGAGAAAGTTCTGCATCTAAGACCCCAACACCCAGAGTCCTGATAACTTACCCATGTGGCAGCTTCATCTCGACCTTCCCTCCCTTTGCCTAACCAAATGTTTATTCAAATTCCACTGATGGTCAGGGACCACATCATACCTGCCTAAGGTGGTTCAAATTCTCACTTATGCCAAGAGGACTAATACTAGAAAAATATATAAGAGTAACTAGACATGCTTTTGTCTTTAGGTTACTTCCAATGGCTTGGACCTCTTTACATCCCTGGTACCTGCAGTCTTAGATTTCCTTGCCCAGATGTTTGATATAGATCTAGGTTACTCATCCATAAAAGCCATATCCAACTTCCATTAAGGTTTTGACTCCCTTAATTAGAGTCTCAGGTGCCTGTAGGAACTGTGACCAGTGAGGATGGGAATGAGTGGCCGCTGCTGGCTTACCCATCCTTGGGTTGGGGGAGGCAGATCTGGCTCACCACATGGGTGACACCTAGCAAGAGCACTAGACATTTATCTAGTGGCATCCCCGAATGGACTAGCCCACTCTGCCATTACTGCATTTGCACTGTGAAGCCAAGAGGAAGTTGTCTTCCCCTTGGGAGGCAGCAATTGTGGGCTTAGAGGGGCTGCATAGGGCCAAGGGGTGATTCCCCAGGAAAAAGGGTAGGTCAGCTCTGGAATGTCAGTTCTAGCTCTGCCAGAATTAATGGGCCAACTGCATAAAGGAAGGGGGACCATTGGCCAGGTCCTTGGGGAAGCAAAAATAAAACGTTTCTAACTCCGTATCTTTAAAAGTTTGCAAAGATTATTGAGGGTTAAGTTCCTCATCGTACCACCAGTCAAGGATCCCATTTTCCCTGGGATTTTTATTTTATCTATGAAAATGTAACCCTTACTTCTTTTTAACCTGTTCCTAAAGCAGAACTGAAGCACTTGTCTTGGAAGACACTTCTCCTATTAGCCATTACTTCCACATGAAGAATTTCCTAGATTCAGGCCTTATGTGTAAAAGCTCCCTACCTGGACTTCTGCATAGACAAAGTGTTATTGTGAACCAGTCCTGCCTTCATGATTAAGGTAGGCTGTGACCTTAATCTATTAATCTACCTGTTTTCTTTCCAAAAATATTCAAATATGATGCCCACAGACAACACACATGTTACATGGACAGGACAATATTAATCAGAAAAATACCCAGCTCTTTGTTTCCTTCTCTAAAAAGAAAAAAAAATGGATTCCAAAGTAACAAAAATTATTTTTATGGGCTTACTGACTGCATCAAATTCAGTTTTGAAAAATGTAACAAGGCTCTGCCACCCCTGTGTACATGACACACAGTCAGAGCACTGACTACCTCTCAGTCAGTTTTCTATATGCTGGATGTGATCTCCAAATCTAGGTATCCCTTTAGAGTCACAGATGTATGCTTCTATGATGACTATTCAGGAAGCAAAGTGTGTGATTGTCATATTGAGTGACAAGGATAGACCTGCTCATAACAGATACGAAAGTTATGCACTTTCCAGATAAGGTTGCCAACAGGCCTGCTATCAGCGAGGCACTCACATTTTGGGGCTTTCCATCCCATTGCCCGCAACATAAAGCAGTGGGACATGCAAAGTCCTGCTCAAAGTCTAAAAAAGTCAAAGTCAAAATTAACTTTATTGTCTTTCAACCATACACAAGTATACAGCTGAACAAGATCCATTCCTCCAAGCTCATGCACAAAACAGAATACAGCAACACATAAACAAGAACAACAAAAATACACATATACAACAACAGTGAAAATGCTTTCACTGAATCAACAAGGATTGCTGTAAAAACTGCACTTATTTCTGGCTTTTCCTCAGTGATTCAGTTATGTCACCAACCTGGACTTGCAGGTAAAGCTGTGCCCTGTCTGGACTGTCTGCTGGAAATCAAGCTGTAATTTGTTGAGGAGGCAGTACGCACATAAGGAATAGCCCTACAAAGACTCACAGTTATAGAAGCAAGTCCTTCTAGAGCAGTGGGGGAAAGGATATGAAATCTGTTGTGTAGAGGCACTTGGCAAGCAAGCCAGTTAGCAAAGAAGTAAGCAAACAAGTCAGCCAGCCAGCCAGCCAAGATGCAAGTAAGCAAATCTGACAGCCAGCCTGCCAACCCAGAAAGAATCCAGCCATCCAGCCTACCAGCCCAGAAGGAAAACAGTCATCCAACCCACCAGCCTAGAAGGAATCCAGCCATCCGGACTGCTAACCTAGAAGGAAGCTAGCCATCCAGCCTGCCAGCCCAGAAGGAAGTCGGCCAGCCAACCCACCAGCCCAGAAGGAAGCCAGACCACTAGCGCAGAAGGACCACCAAAAAGCCAGGCATCCCAGATGGAAACCAGCCAGCCAGCTCAGAAAGACAGCAGCTAGCCAGGTGTAAAGGAAGCATGCTAGCCAGCCAGCCTGCAACTAAGTGAGCATTGTGTTGGTTCCATCTGCACTGCAGTCGTAAGTACAACAACCTTTCAGAGCTATAATTTTTAAATGATAATTTTTATGCCATGTTCAGAGGTAAACTGGATGCACTGGGAATTGTAAATATATTTTAGAGAGACTGTTTTGGGTATGATATGAAAACAGTCATTTTAAAGGTGTGTGTGTGTGTTTTACATATTTCTAAGTTTGAATGTACCTATAGTGTATTAAGTATATTGCTAATATATTTTATAGTGGCTGTTTCAGGATAGTTTGCAAGAATTTAATTTTTTCAAATGAAAATGTGTGTGTGGGGCTGTTAATGGTTTAGAATTCTACATCTGCTGGGTGTTTGAACAGTATTTGGATTGTTGGTAATCTGTACATAAGTATTTTTCCAGTAAGGCTTAACTTTTTACTGTTAAGTGTATAATTTTAAATGGTTTGCGAGAGAGATTTTAGTATGCTGTTACTATATAACAGCACACTGTCATTAACTGCTCCATCTCCTTTACCACTCCCATGGTGATGTCATAAATGGCCACACCCTCTAACAACAAACATACCCACCATTATGTCATATATTGGCCACACTCGGTGCTCCACTTTAGACCACTGAAAAGGTGGCAACCCTATTTCCATAATGTTATAGCCTCATCAACATAACCACACTTCTTCCCTCAGTCTCATGGTAAATATAGCCTGGAGAATGAGTTGTAATTTTTGTTTGTGCATAGTGCTTTGCTTTGAGTGGCATACATGAGATCTGGAGAGCAGAATGGCTTTCAAGCATTATGGTAAAGTGGAAGGGGATAGTACTCTGGTAAAGTTTTACATGCTGAGCTCAGAGCCGGATCCAGCAGTAGGTGACATAGGCAGTTGCCTAGGGCCCCAAAACTGGGGTATATATATCTTCTACACCCCTATAATTCACCTCCTCACACATCACACCTCCCTTCATATTTAACAACACAATATTTATTTCTAATCCCTTCTCCCAACACTACATATTCTACCCTAGCTAAGCCTCAAAATGCTTACAAAAATTCTTTCATTCACAATCCAACTATTACTACTTCTAAGCCTTACTTATATCCACTACCTCTCCCAGCCCAACATCAAATGACACACCATTACTTCACACAACCAGCTCACTCCCTTCAACTCACTTACACTCATTTGTCTCAATCTCCTCTGGACTATATCCCACTTATACCCATCTATTTTTTCACTACAAACTATCCTCTACTTATAAACACTGTAACCCCTCTTTAACCATCAATATCTACTCAAACCTGAAAATATACAATATACAAACAAGACAATCCAAACATCTCATCAACATAATCCAACACCTAACAACCATACTACTATCTGGAGATATACACCCTAACCCAGGCCCAAACACTACTTCTCCTGCATCTAAATTCATCCTATTTGCTTCTCTAAATGCCCAAAGCGTAGTTAACAACAAACCTGACATCTTAGCTATTTCTGAAACCTGGTTAAAACCTCACATAAAAGATATTGAAATAGTGCCACCAAACTACTCTATCATCAGAAAAGACAGGGCCCACAAAGGGTGGTGGGGTAGCTCTACTCTACTCATCCACCCTTTCCATTACTCCCTACAACAAACCCATTCCTCACTTCTCCAATGCTGAACTAGTTCTAGCTCTGTTTCAATTAAATAAACACAAACAAATTTGCATAGCCTCACTTTACATCCCCCCTGGAGATAATACCTCTATACTTGAAGATATCCTATCTTGGCTTTCTACCAATATCAGTAATGAAACCATTCTCATGGGAGACACAAATATCAATTGGTCTTCCATTGATTCTCCTACACCCTCTAAACATCAACCTATATAAGTACTCTCAGCTAATCAACCTGACTACCAGACCCTCTAAAGACTTCTCCAGTGGCACTACCCTAGACTGGATATTAGTCTCTCACCCCCACTACTACACTGATAGTGGAACTCTCCCTCACTCCCTCAGCGACCACCTTCCTATTTTCACTAGACGACTTCCATCTCCATTACATGTAACTCATAATTACATCACCACTGAAAAAACTTCAAAAATCAATAAACTGGAACTCACTAAAAACACTACCATTGGACAATGCAGTTGCACACTTCAATACAATTTTCCTTCATCTACTGGATAGTCTTGCCCCATAAAACCAAAAGAATACGAAAACAACTCGCCCCATGGCTAACAAAACACACTAACTGTCATGCGAGACAAAACCTGGGCACAGTACCAAAGATGCAAAACTCCAACCACCCTTATTGAATTCAAAACACAAAACTTATCACAGCAGATCCCAAAACAACCACAAAACCAATCCTCAGAAATTCTGGAAGGCATCACTACCCTCCTAAAACCTGGCACAGCAGAAAACCCAACCCCAGAAGATATAGATCTAGCTACCCAATTCAACTCTTTTTTCATAGACTCTATTACCAAACTAACCACATCCTTCTAATAACACCTCACCCCTGCTTCTGCATCCCCCTCCTGTCATCCCATACATCTCCAACCACTCAACTTCCACCATTCTCCCTAAAACCCATTCCTACTTCTACCATAAGAAAACTCCTGCAAAACTAAAACCATGCACCAATGCTCCCGATAACATTCCCTCATCCTTCCTCAGCATAGCAGGCCATTGCCTTCCCCATCAGCATCCTAATCAATCGTTCTATCCAGGAAGGGCTTGTACCCAAACTCTGGAAAGGGCATTCATCATTCCCTGCACAAAGGAGGCAATTATAACAATATTACTAACTTCCATTGAAAATGTATTCATCTTCAACTCCTTCCCTATCTCATAGATAATAACTTACTAACTCCCACACAACATGGATTCAGACCCGCCACAGCACCATGCCTCCTTTCCTTCCTGAAAAGTGAATAAAGCCAGAGATTCTGGCTCTACTGTATCTACACTCTTTCTTGACCTCTCTAAGGCCTTTGATACCATCTCTCATAACCTTCTCCTAACTAAACTATCCAACCTAAACCTATCCCCTTCCTCTCTCAATTGGTTCACCAGCTATCTCTCCAACAGGCAACAAGCTGTCAAGTGGAAAGCCATCTCCTCTTTCCTTAACACACCCACTGGCGCCCCCAAGGTTCCATTTTGGGTCCTCTCCTCTTCAATATATTTATAAATGATTTCTTCCACTCATTACCCCATGCTAAACTTATTCAATATGCAGATGATTCCACAATTATCTGTTCAGCCACATCCATCCCTGCTCTCTTAAAACTGACTCAAGACGCCTTTTCTACCACAGAACAGTGGATGATGGACAATCATCTAGCACTCAATGCATCAAAAACCAAACTTATGGTATTTACCCCCTCTAAAACCAACACCATTGATAGAAAAATAATTTCCATCACTAGTCAGAATAACACACCTCTTGAACTGGTATCTGAAACTAAACTACTAGGAGTCCTGATTGACGACCAGCTTAAATTCAGTAACCACCTACAACTAAACATAAAAAAAACCCACCAAAAACTTGGTATGCTCTATCGACACAATCGATTCCTCACTAGATCTACTAAGCTCACTCTTGCTACTACATTTCTCATCCCTTCCCTCCTTTATGGTGCCCCTCTGCTAACAAACCTACAATCCTCTCTCAAAACAAAACTGTCCTCTTGTTATAATAAAATTGCCAAATTTGCTTAGCCACAAATCATCTACCCATCACTGTGTCTCTCTCCACAAACTTAACTGGCTAGAGCTTCCCAACCATCTCCTACACTCAGCTTACCTTTGCTCATAAACTAATTTTTCAGCCCTCCTCTGTCCCTCTCTCAGCTCTACCTTTAAAATGCACCTGCCACAAAGACTCCTAAGATCTAATAACCAAAACCTAATAGAACTGTACAAGCCCCTCCAGGATAAAACCTCCTGTCCTTTGCCCTGGCACGCTATGGAACTCCCTTCCTCCCTCCATCCCCACCAACCTCCCTACTTTTAAAAAATCACTGCACTCACATCTAACATCCTCATGGGAATGCTCCTGCTCCCACCCCTCCTAGCCTGTTCTTCACTTCTTATGGGCAGCTTTACCATATATTACCAGACACCGAATAATAAGCCAACTGTAATGACATCTTATAATTATTTTATTCTATTATTTCACTCAAGAAACTATATATGTACTGCAGCAATAATTTAATGTAACCTTAACATTTATAATTATTTTATTCTATTATTTCACTCAAGAAACTATATATGTACTGCAGCAATAATTTAATGTAACCTTAACATTTAAAAAAAAAAAAAAAAACACTAATATATTATGTAAATGCTTAATCTTTGCTTTATCTTGAACCCTCAAATTTCCACAATTGTAAACTACTGTAATCTTTTTGTTTACCAATGTTTTAAAGCTTTGTCTTTCACTTACAAATGATTGTAATTGCAAATTGTAAACTGATGTAATCTCTTTTGTAACCTTTGTTTTGGAGCTTTTCTCCCCAGGACTCCATTGAAAACGGGTTCTTATTGGCCCAATGGACTATCCTGGTAAACCAACTGCTAATAAATATATATATATATATATATATATATATATATATATATATATATATATATATATATATATATATATATATTAATATATATATATATATCTGTACACACACACACACACACACACACACACACACACACATATATATATATATATATATACACATATGCATACATATATAAACACGTTTTATTTGTTTTTTAAATTCAGATTACAATCCAGTGGTTCAAACTGTTGTGCTGTTGTGTGCAAATTGCTTGGCTTCTTCCACTCAGAGTGCATGGGGGCACACTTTTACTTGATGTTTTCTTTCTCTCCTTCAGGCACCAGACTAAACAAGCACCACTAAGCTGGTGCATTTGTCTGTCTCCCCCACCCAGTATGACACACTTAATACCTCAGTTGGCTCAGAGTTCAGTGGCAGGTCGCGCAGGTACAGACTAGCAGGTTTAACATTGTTTGTTAAACCGTTACAGCACTTTTCTTTGTTTTACTGATGGTCTGCTGATCACCTTTTTGTGAGAGAGTCCCTCCTAGTTCAGTGCAGTGCAGCATCCATCCTGCATTTATTATTTTATGGCAATTTACTGGCTGAGTACATACCGTTATATTTTATTAAATTATGGTAATCTGTCCTGACTGAAGGTAACCCTGCTAATACATCCTAACAACTGATAACTATGGTGAAAAGGTGTTAATTACATGTAATAAATAGTGATAGTAAGTTGAGTTATGGACTTCAGAAGATAAATATTAATTCGTATTCTCTTATTCTGTCAATCTCTCAAGTTAATAGTACTAATATTTGAAAAATGTCCCATTCCCTGATTATTTCTGGATTTGTTGCTGGTTAATTGAGAGCTGTGGTCCAGTTTGCTGATGAAACACTACATATTCCTCAATAAAGCAACTGTCTTCATACCCCTCAACTGTCCAGATTTTCATGTCATATTTTTGGACTGTTCCTCAAAAACATCTGTAGTTTTCTGGATTTTTGTGGCAAATCAGTAAGGACTGAATTCAATAAATAATGACAGGCATTTGAGATTCATATTTCATATCCTTCAGAAAATGCATGTAAATAAAAGACCTTTTTATTCTATCAACTTTTTAAGTTTGTAAGAGCAATATTTAAAATCTGTCCCTATTTTGGGGGCTTTGTCCTCCCGTTATTTTTGGCTTTGTCCATATTTTTGATGTCTCCAGGTTGAGAGGTAAGGTTCTGAGGATCTGCTTTTTGAACAGAAACTATACAAAATTGTTAACCTAAAGAAGCATATGTCTTAAATGCATGTTTAACCTAAAGAAGCACACGTCTCAAATGTATTTTTCTTAACCTATCTTAAAGGGACAATCCCAGTGTTTAAAATTCAGGACTGAGCTAAGCTGACAGAAGTCACGCCCACTTCGACAAGTCACTTTCATTCCCACCGACAGTGTCATTTTACCGTTAAATATCCTGTAAATCCACAGTTCCAGTCTTGTTTCAGCTCCCAGGATGAACTAATATCTGTGGATTTGTGTTACTCTCCAACTTTCATTGGAACTATGCCCCCAGCTCCTGGCTCAGATTTAAAATAAAGAAGGCTGTGCCAGGGAAAAGGGAGATCAGAAAAAGAGAAAGTGTGTGTGTGTGTGTGTGTGTGTGTGTGTGTGTGTGTGTGTGTGTGTGTGTGTGTGTGTGTGTGTGTGTCTGGTTGTATGCAATGTTCATGAGTGTATGTATACTAGTGTTTGCAAGTATGTGCATGTGACTGTATGTGACTGCATGTGTATATGCCATGGAGCTTGGATTGAATGAAAGCTAACAGTTGTCGTTATTTTGCACTCGCTAAGCAGCACTTTTGCTATTTAGTAAGGGTAAAATAAAAAAAAAAAAAACAGAAGTGTGTGTGTGAGTGTATGCATTACACTTGCTAAGCAGCGATTTTGCTGTTTAGCGAGTGTAAAAGTAAAAAAACAACATTAAAAAGTGTGTGCATGTGTATTTGTGTTTATGTTTCTCTGTGTATGTGAGTGTATGTGTGCTTGCATGAATGAGAGCAACAGTGTGCTTCACCGTATGTGTATGTATATATAAGAACATGAAGAGTGAAAGCAATCGAGCAGCAGCAGTTAAGAGGTTTACATACCTCTTGACCTCTTAGCTCAAGATAGCTGGGTAAAGCCTGAAATAAAATGGACATGGACCAAAAATACACATATCAGTGTCACTGAAGTGCTTGTGTAGACATGGACAAATGACTGAAGTGGTCCTAGGAGAAATGGTTCATTTTGATGTCAGGGAAGTGCTTGGGTATACATGGAGAAACTACGGAAGTAGTCATTGGGGGAAAAGTTTAATTTGTTATTGCTGAAGTGTCTGTGTAGACATGGAAAAACTACTGAAGGGATAACTGGAGGAAATGTTACATATGGTGTCAATACATGGACAAACTACTGGAGGCATACATGGACAAACTACTGAAGGAGTTCCCTGAAAAATTCCTTCATTTGGTGTCAGTAAACGTGTTTATCCAGGGATCATTGGAGTAAATATTCCATTTGGTGACAGTGAACTGCTTATGCAGACATGGACAAACTACTAAAGGGATCACTGGAGGAAATGTTCCATTTGATGTCAGAGAAGTGCTTGGGCATACATTGAAGAAGTACTGAAAGGATCAGTGGGGAACATGTTTGATTTGGTGTTTGTGAAGTACTTGTGCAGACATGAACAAACTGCTAAAAGGGTCAGTGGGGGAAGTATATTTTTTTGTATCAGTAAAAGTGCCTGCACAGACATGGACATACTACTAAAATGATCATTGTGGGAGATATGTTTTATTTGGTGCCAGTGAATGACTTCAGTAATAATGGACAAACTACAGGGGGGTTCATTTGAGGAAATTATTTGTTTTGTCATCACTGAAGTCTTTCTGCGGGCACTGTTGGGGGAAATATTTCATTTGGTGTCAGTGATATGCTTGTGAAGACACAGACAACTTACTGATGGGATTGTCTGGTGGAAATGTTCCATTTGGTGTCAGTGAAGTGCTTGTGCAGGCATGGACAAACTATTAAATGGATTGCTGGGGGAAATATTTCATTTGATGTTAGTGAAGTGCTTGGGCCTACATGGATAAACTATTGAGTTTGTCTTTGAGGAAATGGTTCATTTGATCACAGTAAAAGTGCTTATCCCGGGGTCATTGGGGAAGTGTTCAATTTGGTGACAGTGAACTGCTTGGGTATATATTGAAAACTACTGAAGGCGTCTTTGGAGGGAAATGTTTCATTTGGCATTAGTGAAGTGCTTGTGCAGGGATCATTGGGGAAGTGTTTTATTTGGTGTCAGTGAAGTGCCTGTGCAGACATGGGCAAATTACTGAAAGGATCGCTGGGGGAAATGTGTTATTTGGTGTCAGGAAAAGTTCTTGTGCAGATGCATACAAAATACTGAAGGGATCATTGGGGGAAATGTTTCATTTGATGTCAGAGAACTTGTGTATACATGGGCATACTTTTGATGGGATCATTGGGGGAAATGTTGCATTTGATGTCAGAGAACTTGTGTATACATGGGCATACTTTTGATGGGATCATTGGGGGAAATGTTGCATTTCCTATCAGTGAAGTGCTTGCGTATGTGTGCACAAACTACTGAAGGGATCGTTGAGGGAAATAATTCATTTGTTTCAGTAAAATTGCTTGTTCAGATATGGACAAAATACTAAAGGGATCATTGGGATAAGTATTTCATTTGAGATCAGTGAAGTGTTTGTGCAGACATGAACAAACTACTGAAGTGGTCTATAGAGTAATGTTTTATTTTGATGTGAAGTACTTGGGTTTACATGGAGAACCTACTGAAGCAATCAGTGAAAGAAAAGCTTTATTTGCTGTTGGTGAAGTGGTTGTTCAGACATGAGCAAACTAGTGAAGGGATTGTTGGGGAAATCTTTCAGCTGGTGACAGTGAAGTGCTTGGGTTTATATGGACAAAACTATTGAAGGGAATCATTGGGGGAGATGTTTCATTTTTATTTCAAAGTGCTAAGTCAGGTATGGATAATTACTGAAGGTGTCACTGGGGAGAAATGTTTAATTTGGTGTCAGTGAAGTATTTGTGCAGACATGGAAAATCAACTGAAGGGATAACTGCAGGAAAAGTTACATATGGTGTCAACTGAGTGTTTGAGCATATATGGACAAACTACTGAAGGAGTTACTAGGGGAAATGCTTCATTTAGTGTCAGTAAAAATGCTTGTCCAGGGATCATTGGGGGAAATGCTCCATTTGGTGAAAGTGAACTGCTTATGCAGACATGAACAAACTACTCAAGGGATCACTGGAAGAATGTTTCATTTGGTGTCAGTGAATTGTTTGCGCATGGATTATTGGGGGAAATGTTTCAAATGATGTCAGTGAAGAGCTTATGCAGACATGCACAAACTACTGTAGAGCTCATCGGGGGAGATATTTCATTTGGTGTCAGTGAACTGCTTCTGCAGACATGGACATACTACTGAAATGATCACTGGGGGAAATGTTTCATTTGGTGCCACTGAATGTCTCTGGCAATAATGGACAGACTTCAGAAGGGTCCATATGGGGAAATTATTCATTTTGTAATCAGTAAAGTCCTTGTGCGGGCATCTTTGAGGGAAGTGTTTAATTTGGTGTTAGTGATATGTTGGTGCAGACATGGGCACACTATAGAAGGGATCATTTGGAAGAAGTGTTCCTTTTGGTGTCAGTGAATTGCTTGGACACACATGGAGAAACAACTGAAGGGATTGTTGGAGGAATGTTCAATTTGGTGTCCGTGAAGTGCTTGTGCAGAGACGGACAAACTAATGAAGGGGTCATTGGGCGAAATGTTTCATTTGTTGTCAGTAAAAGTGCTTCTGCAGACATGGACAAGTTACTGAAAGTGTGTTGGGGTATATAATTCATTTAGTGTCCATGTATGCAGAAGCACTCAAAATGATACCAAATGAAGCATTTCCCCATGATCCCCTCAGCAGTTTGTCTATGTGTCCCCAAGAACTCACATTCGCACACACTTGAAATACTTAACCTTCCCACATCCAAAGTGTAGCACACAGTGACAGAAAAAAAAAACATTAAAATAAATGAAAAAAGTTCTCATGCTCATGGTTCCTCTTGCACATTGACTACTTCCATCTTCTTGACTATACTGTGTGTCTGTGTGCGTGCGCATATATATATATATATATATATATATATATATATATATATATATATATATATATATAAAATTATATTTGCGTGTATATGGGTTACTATTGAATGATCGACATGCCGAAATGTCAACAATCATATGGCCGAGACCATATCATCAACATTGAGAATGTCAAACATTCAAAAAAATAAATACACATGTTACAAAATAAAAACACATTGCTAGCAGGGGGGCAAGCCCCCCTGCCCCCCCACAGCCCCCATAACTTAAATACACCAACGCCGAGATCACACTACAGTGCAGGAATGGAAATCTTTCCATTCTGCACTATAGTGAGATACCAGTTCCGCATTGTCGAAATTGCAAATGTCGATCATATGATCTCGGCCATATGCATGTCGACATTTTGCAGTTTTGACAATGTGAAGGGGACACACGTGTATATATATATATATATATATATATATATATTTTTTTTTTGTGTGTGTGTGTGTGTGTGTGTGTGTGTGAGTGTGTTATATTTGAGTATGTGTGTGTGTATGTATATATATATATATATATATATATGTATGTATATATATGTGTGTATATATATATATATATATATATATATATATATATATATATATATATATACATATATATATAGAGAGAGAGAGTGAGTGTGTGTATGTGCATATATGTATAGCTATATATACAGCTATATATATATATATATATATAGATATATGTGTGTGCATGTTCGTGTATATACCTGGGTATCTGTATGTGTGTGGTTGTGTACGTATGTGTTTGTGTGTATGGGGTGCATATGTCTGTGCTCTCTTATAGGACCCAGGAATTGGTGAGGCCACCTCCACAAAAAGGCTGATCACCAGTGGAGTACCCCAGGGCTCTGTGCTGGCCCCCCTCCTCTTTGGCTTCTATTTTTCAGATGTCAAAGCCGATGTCAAAGGCCTTTGGCTGACCATGTTCATAGTTGACTGCAAACTGGGAGCAGTCAGTGACTCTCCCAAGATGAGAATACCCTTCAGGAAGATCTAATACAGACAAAAGCTTGGTGCCAAAGCCATGGTTTAGCACTCTATTTCAAGAAATGCATTATAGTACCTTTTGGGAAGTCTACCACCCCAGGTAACATAGTCAATAAACACCCTTAAAAGTTGATTCACTAATCGGGGATCTGGGAACTCATGGAGATAGTTACCTAGCCTTTAACCAGCATGTGTACAAGGTAGTAAGAAAATCCTTCTATGTTGCTCAACTGATAAGCGAGGGCATGGCATCTAGATCCAGAGAGGTTTTCATACCATTGTATTAGGCCCTTATTAGACCCATCATAGAGTATAATGCTCCCTTTGGAATGCATCAGACCAGACACATGCAGCAAACTGAACATCCACAAAGGTTTCTTACAAAAAGAGTACAGGGAATAAATACAATGTCCTATGCTGATCGCCTCAAAGCCCTGTCTCTTTACTCAGTGTTATACAGACCTTTAAGAGATGATCTTGGCCTGACATACAAGACATCACTTGACCTTGTTTTGATGAACGTTTGTACATCTGCAAAACAAACAGCATCAAAACTACTAGATTAAAAAACCTAAATGTTGCAAGTGACATAAACAGGACATGTTGGAGAGAGATAATTCCCATTCTCTGGAACAGGCTCCCCATCTATGTGAAGTAAAGTTCCTCCCTATCCGTTTTTAACTGCAACTTGGACCAATGGATGGGTAATTGGAAATTTGCCCATGGTTTAGCTCCTATGTCTCTCATGGACATAGGCAGTCAATATATCCCACCTATATAAATCCAATGTGTGGGCCACACTTGTGTTGCATGGCTAGGCTTATAAGGTCCCTAGTGATCATTAGCCTAGTATACATCTATGAATGTGTGAAATGTTAGAACTGTTCTAAAACAAACTACATCCTATTAAGTGACAATTTGTCCAAATTCAGTCCTCCACCAAACTCAGAGCACACAGCTACCTATGCATAATTATTTATAAAAACCCTGCAGAAACATGTAAACGGCTGCATTGAGGCTGCCAGAGGTAAGCCCAGAACTAACACCAAAAATAAAACACAATGGTGGAATCCTTACCTTAACAGACTATATAAGAAAGGAAAAAAATCATGGCCAAAAAAAGAAAGCGCAACTCGAAACAAGAGCTCTGCAATACATCTAAAGAAGAAACTAAGACCTAATGAAGTCCAACAACACCAATTATAGAGTCAATATAACCTCCCTGGCTAAGGACAGTCACAAAACCTTCTTCAGCTATGTCTGGAACCTTAAAGGTAGTACTCAGCAGTGTGCAGAACTGGTGGTAAATTCCACAACCGTCACTGACCCAGGTGGCATAGCAAATCTACTGATTGATAAATCTAGCTCTAACTTCTCCTCCACTATCCCCTGTGAAATCCCTTCAGCATATCCCCCAGCTATCCACAGTGAGCAGGTCCTGGAGGTGCTCATTTAGGTTAAAAACGGTGCTTCAGTGGGCCCTGACAATATCCTTGGTTGCCTCCTTCTTCTTTCAGCTTTTCCCAGTCAGGGATCGCCATCACTTGAAGCACTCTTTAACTACAGCTTCAAAATTGGTTATGTGCCAGGGCCACAACAGTCATCCTTCTTCAAAAGGGTGGACCATCAGGTGACCCCATGAACTACAGACCCATCAGTTTGACAAGTCTTATATGCAAAACCATGGAATGAATTATCATGGGAATTATCAACAAGGACATTGGAAAACTGCAGACACTGGACCCATTCCAGTTTGGCTTCATTAAGGGAAGATCTTGCCTACTTAACCTGTTGACATCTTTGAGAGGGCCACCATGGCTATAGATGAGGAGAAAATAGTGCATACCATTCACTTTGACCCGGCCAAGGCATTCAATACAATACCACACTCAGGTATTGTTGTCAAACCCTGAGAACTATGCATAAATCCCAACATAACTCACTGGATTTCGAGCTGGCTCACAGACGGGACCCAAGAAGTCAGGATCAGTGACACCACCTCCAGCGAGAGACCAGTGACCAGAAGAGGGTCCCAAGGCTCCTTGTTGGGCCCGGTCCTGTTTTAATATCTGTGTGTGTGTGTGTGTGTGTGTGTGTGTGTGTGTGTGTGTGTGTGTGTGTGTGTGTGTGTGTGTGTGTGTGTGTGTGTGTGTGTGTGTGTGAGTGAGTGAGTGAGTGTGTATATACTATATATATATTTGGATCTACTTTTATTTGTCAAAGTTACGTTTCTTCGACACACAAAAGTATGACCTTAATTACATGAAAGGGCACTTTCATGAATTCCAGTTCACTGACCCGGCAATAAAAAATAAAACTGGACAGTATGAAGGCAGTTATGCAGGGGGGCAAGCCCCACTACACCCCCATACCCCTGCTGCTTTATATATACTAACTCCAAGATTGCACTGCACGCTAAAAGCATGGTACAGTGGGGATAAGGGAATATACCCATTTCACCACTGTAGTGTGATCTCAGAGTTAGTATATATAAAGTAGCGGGAGTGGGGGGGGTGCCCCCCACCCCCGCATAACTGCCTTCATACTGTCCAATTTAATTTTTTTATTGCTGGTTCGGTGAACTTGAATTCCCAAAAACGCATATATATATATATATATATATATATATATATATATATACACACACACACACACACACTATTGGAATAGTTATGGTTAATACTAAAACTGTTAATAAATCTTGTGGGCAAAAAATACTTGATAAAAAAAAGCAAGTTGGATTCCTAGATAAGGAGCTATGCCTAGCCCAGGATGCAATGAATTTATATAACATGCTGACTTTATTTTTTTTTATATATTTCTATTCATTTATTCAGTTATTTTTGGGAAAATTTAGTTATTTATTAAATTCTTAGTATGAATGGTTAGTAATATAAAAAACAGCAATATTTTAGTATTAACATTGATGGTATGTATTGCCTGCTTTTTTTTTTTTTTTTTTTTTTTTTTAAATCAAGCGTATCTTTGGACGTTTAATCAATCTGAGTCACCATGGTGTGAATTTACTATTTAAAAAAAAAAAAAAAAAAACAGTGCAAGAAACTTCTCTGTGTGGAAGATTTTCAATCCATATATATCTAATTAATCAGTGTATATTAATCAGATCAGGTAATGGTAGTAGAAGTAGGACTTAAACTCATCCCAAGTCAAAGATAAAAAAATATACAATTTGAAATATTATACAGAATTACTAAGTTTTCATGTGTTCATAGGTGTGTACTAGGCTAATGGCCCTGGAGCCTTTACAAGCCTAGCCCATAGAATTATCCTGGCATTGTGCCAACCGACCTTAGTTCCCAGTGCCTTTGTTGAGTAAAGCCACTGGCGTGATCCCTGGGGTGAATTTTCTATTTCCCATCAACTCGTCAAGATTTCTCTTGAAGAGGGCCAGTGAGGTGCTCTGCTTGACATGTATGGGAAGTCTATTCCAGTACATGGGCAGTCTCTGGGTTATGAACCTTTCCTTCCAGCATGTTCTGTTGATTGTGGCAATGAGGTTGAGGACTCAGGAGCATGTGGTGTGGAGCGACTGGGATTTCTTCAGATGTAGCATTGCTAACACAGCGGGGTCAGACATGGCTTTGTAAGTCAAGCAGAGATCGCCTCTAAGTAGGCAATATAAGACAGAGAATAGTTGGATTTTTTTTAGTCTGTCCAAATAGGACAAATGTTTAAGGCCTAGGATCCTCTTTGTGAGGTACTTTTACGGCTTCTCCAGTTGTTTAAGGTGTTTAGTGAGGTACATGCCAAATGGGGCATTGTACTCAATGATTGGCCTAATGAGGGAAGAGTAGAAGGAGACAATGACGTCTTTCTTCCTGGATGCAAAACCCTTAGTAATGAGATGTGCCACATAGGACTTTCTTAACCAGGACTTTCTGACCACAGCGGCAATGTGGTAGTCAAAAGAGAGGTTGCTGTCAACCTGTGTTCCCAGATCTCTTATAACACCTTCTTTATGGACCAGAGCCATTAAATTAGCTCAGACTACTTGAGTTGTAATCAGTGCTTTATCCCTCTATACCATGCAGATGACTAAACTTAACTTTTTTTTTTTAGGTGGACACCCACCTAAACAGGTACATGCTCAAATGCCAAGGTTTTGCCACCTCAGAAAATGCTAAAATGATAAGATATCGTCATTCATGCATAAAATAAATCTTGCACTCATCTTCAAGGTAACTCAGCCTTAGAGACAGAACATTTAAATAGGTGGGGATGCAGACCTCAAAAATGAAATGCCATTTGCATATTTCTTTGGATTTAGTTATTTAGTTAAAATGACCAGTTTTACAGAATCTTACATTATGCTTCTATCTTAACTGGCATTTTTTTCTGAATTTGCTGCTTGCAGAATTGACTCGTCAGTCTAGTTCAAGTAACATTTTGCATTCCCTTTTTTAATTTACTAACTTAATTCAAACTAAGGCAGGTTGTACAATGAACTAGAGTGCATGATTCAGTGCCCTGCTGACTAGGAGGCATAATTCATTCTGGCCTTTAAGCTGGTCTTTTACATCTGCCAAACAAAAGTACATTGCTGAATGTGTGCATTTCTTTTTCTTGGAGTTTTAAACTGTAGTGGTTGTAGCTTTACTTAAGTCACAAATTAGACATCTTAATGAAATACTGCAAGAATCTGCTTTATACTTCAGTTCCACTTTGACTATGTATGTGTCTAATTCAAGATTAATAAATGCAAAACTTTTATATATGCAGAAACTGTATATTTTGTGGAGTGTAGAAATTGGGATCATCAGTTTTGGTATGTGTGTCATTCAATACAAAATATACAGTTTCTGTTTCAAGCAATGACAATGACTTAGCATATAGTAACAGTTTATTGTACTGACCACAGCAGATTCCCTACTACTTCAGGGATGTTTACAAAGTAATTCTTTTCATGGTGTGTACATTTGGGTGGGGCAGCAAAGTCATCCTCATAGAAACTTGAATTATACTGGTCTTTTAACACAAAACACACTTTCCAAACTTCATGCCTTGACTATGCATTCTGAGTTACTGGTCCCAAACTATGAGAGTCCTTCCTAGCCAAACTTAAAGACACTTCATATTACCCAAATTTCTGTAGACCGCAAACATATCACCTACTTAATCAAGCTAAATGTTCATAGGTAGGTACTAGGCTATCTGCCTGAGGGCATTTATAAGCCTAGCCAGAGTGTGTCAGCTTTCGCCCCCCATTTATTAATTAACTGAGCCTCTGTGAAGAAGAGCCAATGAAGTGATCCCATGGGGTGTATTTTCTGTTACCCATCCACTCGTCAAGGTTTCTCTTGAAGAGTGTTAGTGAGGGGCTCTGCCTAATGTAGTTAGGAATTTTGTTCCAAAGCATGGGGAGTCTCTGTGACAGGAATCTATCACTCCAGCATGTTCTATTTATTGTTGTGGCGAGGTTTAGCTCACTAGAGCGAGTGGCTCACAGTGACTTGGATTTCTTTAGGTGGAGCATGTCCATCAATTCTGAGTTGGACATGGCTTTATAAGTCAGGCAGAGATCACCTCTGAGTAAGCGATATGCGACTGAGTACGGCTGGAGTTTTTCCAGTCGGGCTGCATAGGACATATGTTTGAGGCCAGGAATCCTCTTGGTGAGGTACTTTTGTGGTCTTTCCAGCTGTTGGAAGTGTCTTGTGAGGTACATCCCAAATGGGGCATTGTACTCTATGATGGGTTTGATGAGGGACGAGTCAGGGGCACTATAACCTCTTTATTTCTAGATGCAAACCCTTTAGTAATTAAATGGGCTACAGAGAAGGATTTCCTAACTACTTTGGCTATATTATTGTCAAAGGAGAGATTACTATCTACCTGGGTCCCCAGATCTCTTATTAACTCTTCTGTATTAAGGGGGCTGCCACATATGTGGTAATTCATGGGTGTTTAGTTTTTTTCCTAACAGGATGACTATGCATTTTGTGGCATTTAGCTTGAGACCATGACTTTGACACCAGGTATCCGTCTCAATAAGGCCCTTTTGGAGAATGTCCATGTCAGCCAGAAAGTCAATTATAGCTCCCAGTTTGCAGTCATCAGCGAACTTGGTTAGCCACAGTCCTCCTGTGTTTGCCTGCACTTCTGAGAAGTATATACTGAACAGTAGGGGTCCCAGGACTGAGCCTTGTGGGATACCACTTGTGACTGGTTTAGAGTCGGACCTGGAACCCGCTATTCCTACCATGTGAGTTCTGTCCAGTTGGCAACCCATCTCGTGATGTAGGGGTTTATGTTCAGGCTGGTGAGTTTTTCTATAATTCCCGAGTGGGGAATGGTGTCAAAAGCCTTGGCGAGGTCAAGGTAGGCTGTGTGAACTACCTTCCCCTCATGTATGGCCTTGGTGACTGTCTCGTAGAAGTCAACCAGGTTTAGTAGGCGTGATCTGCCCTTAACAAAGCCGAACTGGGATGGGTCAAGTGTTTGGAGGTTCCCAATGTCTTTGTTAATGAGTTCCATGATGATGCGCTCCATAGCCTTGCAGACCAGGCTAGTCAGGCTTATGGGGCAATAGTTACCAGGGTCAGTTGTGGCCCCCCCTTTGTGGAGCGGAATAACCGTTGCTGTGCGCCATTCTATGGGCACGTAGCCTGTGGAGAGGCTGAAGTTGAACAGTGTGTTTAGGTGGGGGGTTAGTTTGTTATGTAGTTCGTGCAAGATGCAGTCTGGGACACCATCTGGCCCCATTGACACTGTGCTTTTGTCTTTTGAAAGGGCTGTTTTCACCTGTGCATCTGTGATTTCCAGGATACTATACATTTCCGGTATTGTTGTGGGCCCTTTTGGGGGTGGGGGGGGTGAAGTTTGCACAGACTCTATCTGCCTGGATGTTGGCAATATCAGTGGGTTCAGTATATTTTGTGCTACTTTGCACTAGCTCAGAGCATATCTGCGAGTTGCCTCTTGACATAGCTAAAGAAGGCTTTGTGGTTATCTTTCAAATCCTTAGCTATTTTTCTTTCGAAGTTAGCCTTGGAGGATTTTATGAGGGACCTTAGTTTCTTACCGATACTGAACAGGGATGTCCTTCCTTCTTGGGATTTGCTTTTTTTCTGAACTAGTTTCCTCCTTCTATTGTATAGCCTGTTTATGGCAGGGGTCCACCAGACTGGATTCCTTCTCTCAGGGGAGTGAGTCTTGGTTTTGCTAGGGATGGCACGATCCATACATCCTTGTAGGTGCTCATAGAGTGCATTTGTAAAGGTTCCTGCATCTTGGACACTGTTATCCTTTAGCGTGGGGGGCTGTGAAACTTACCACCTCTGTCTTAAGTAAGGTGAAGTTTGCTATAGAAAAGTTTTTCACTGTGGTTTCCTTGGTTGGAGGTGGTGGTGTGGTGTGGACATCCAGAGTGATTAGTTTATGGTCTGATCTAACCAGTGACAGGCAGACTTCCGGTGTGGAACACCTGTCGCCCATGTTGGTGATGACCAGGTCCAATATGTTTTCACCTCTGGTAGGGGAGTTTACCAGCTGATCCAGGGCATTTGAGTTGATAAATTCCAGGAAGCGCTGGACCTGCGAGTTTGTACTTGAGTAGTTTTCCCAGTTAATTGTAGGGTAATTGAAATTGCC
Source organism: Protopterus annectens (assembly GCF_019279795.1). Taxonomy (NCBI): domain Eukaryota; kingdom Metazoa; phylum Chordata; order Ceratodontiformes; family Protopteridae; genus Protopterus; species Protopterus annectens. The sequence goes on along the minus strand of NC_056746.1, from coordinate 946,576,229 downwards.
CAATATCAGGGTGTTCGGTAGGACCTTCATGTTTTCCAGTGTCTCCAGAAAGGCAGAGTGGTGGTCCTGGGTTATGGAGGGTGATCTGTAGCAGGCCACAATTTGCATTGAAGATTTGCCTGATGTTAGTTGCACATGGATGATTTTGGAGGTATCATGCTGCGCCACTAACCTGGAGGTCTAGGTATCCTTGATGAATATGGATACACCCCCTCCTTTTGTGTTTCGGTCCATGTTCTGTGGCCGAAATGTGTGGTATGAGTTGTAGCCCAGTAGTGCTGGGGTGCTCTGTGGAGCCTTGAACCAGGTTTCAGTTCCTGCACAGATGTCAACATTCTCTATACTGAGGAGTGCTTCGAGCACGTGCATTTTGAGATTTAAACTCCTGGCGTTGAGTAGCATAACCCTCATTTTTTTATTTGTGCTGTTTACGGAAGTGGATTTGACTTTTGAGCCTTGCCTAAAAAAGGCACTATGGGGGCAGCAAGAGCCTTGGCCAGTATTCGAAAGCCTAGGGGTGACAGGTGCAAGCCGTCTCTTGCGAAGCAGCGAGGCTTGTCGAGCATGTCTTCCCAGGCTGACAGACACCAGACACTTAGTCAATTGTTGAAACTGATCATTTTTTCTTTATACTGCGGTATCATTCTTGGTGATGGCAGGATGCTACTCAGGGTCATACCCGTCTGGGCTACATAATCAGATAGCTCTTCCATGTCTCTTTTCATGTAGTCCAGGGAAGTATGCCTCAGGTCATTCACACCAACATGAACAATGACAGAGTCATAGGTTCATAGGTTTATACTAGGCTATCTGCCCTAAGGCATTTATAAGCCTAGCCCAAAGTTTTGTGGCTTATGCCACCCCTTATATGAAAAAATACTGTACCCATTAGTTTGTTGTGCCTCTGTCCAGCAGTGACACAGAGATGATTCCCGGGGTAAACCTGCGATCTCCCATCCACAGGTCAAGATTTCTCTTGAACAGAGCCAGCGAGGTGCTCTGCCTCACATGGACCGGGATTTTATTCCACAGCATAGGGAGTCTCTGAGTGATAAATCTATCCCTCCAGCACGTCCTATTTATATCCGTGCTAAGGTTTAAGTCGCTTGCTCTAGTGGTTTTGTTGGATTTGGATTTTTTGAGGTGGATTGTACTTGTTCTGGAGTGACCTGAGTGCTTGTGTTATGTGGCGGATTCTGGCTCTCGACAGGCAGCTAACAGTAACCTTCTCCTTGTCCAGCCTAGTGAGTGGGACATCAATGTGCTTGACTATAGAGTCACCTATTACTAGTGTGTTATTTTGCCTTAAGGTCTGTGATTGTGCGGCACACTGATTTTGTGTTTTATGTGTTGTCTGGTTTGTGACGGGAGCTGCAGGTTTTTTGGGTGTCTGCTTTGGTGGTCTGTGATGCTTTTGCAGGTTTTTATCTAGAGCCTCCAAGTAAGATTTTGTGTATTTATGTGTATTTTTTGCCAGTGCTGGTTTAGTATGTCTATGTAAGGCTAAATGTATGGTGCAAGTGTTAACCTTCTCCTCATGACTGCCTGTTCCAGTCTTGGGTGGAGAGAGCTTAGCCTCTAATTTAGCTATATAATTGCATATGTTAATGTTTTGTGGTAGAAGAAGAGGGTTGTCTGTGTACATGAGGCAGTTGTAACACTGCCTCGGGATTCCCAGGTTCACTAGCTGGACTGGAGAGTATACCTGAAATTGCCCTTTGGTCATGCCTGAATAGTAGGGTGAGCTGCTTAGTCACTTGGTTGGTGAGGGGTGAATAATGAGCCTTGCCCTGCTGGGCAATCAAGTGTCGGGGTATATTAGTGCTTGCTATTAGGTCTGAGCAAGTGCTGGACTGTAGGATGCTTTTTAAGTGCTTAGGTTGAGAGTTAGACTACTTTCAAGGGAAAACTGAAGAGGAGACTTGGTGGAGCCTGGATAAATTTAGCCCTAGCTAACCAGCACTGCCTGGACGTGCAAAACCGTGCAAACACGGTTTTTAAGGCAGGGAAATGAAAGCGATAGAAATTAGCCCAAAATGACCTATGAACTACTAACTTCTGGGTTGGAACCACTCCTCCAGGGACAAATGGCTGCTCAAAGCTTCCTCTCTCACAGGTGAACAGAGAAACCTCCCTCTATCCAAGTAAGGTATGGGCAACTCAGAAAATTGTAACACTAGCCTGAAAACTGGACTATACTAGCTTAGAAAGGTGGGAAACAAGGAATTTATTTTTTAAAAGATAAGGCAAAAACAGTAAAAAATACACTTAAAACAGCTTTAAACAACTACAGACAGTAAAAAATACACTTAAAACAGCTTTAGATGACTACAAGCAATCAGAAAAGGCTTTTATAGGTTCATAGGTAGATACTAGGCTATCTGTCCTAGGGCATTTATAAGCCTAGCCAAAGTGTATTTGGCTTCCGCCTCCCTATTAGATTAGCCTACTGTGCCTCTGTAAAGTAGATCACAGAAGGTACCCTTTTAAGATTAGTTTACTGTGCCTCTGTCTAGCAGGGCACAGGAGAGATCCCAGGGGTGAATTTGCGATTTCCCATCCACGCGTCCAAATTTCGCTTGAAGAGAGTCAGCGAGGGGCTATGTCTAACATGAATTGGGATTCTATTTCAGAGTGAGGGGAACTTCTGGGAAATGAATCTGTCCCTCCAGCATGTCCTATTTATTTTTGTGCTGAGGTTTAGGTCTCTGGGGCGCGTAGCTCTAAGGGACTTGGATTTTTTGAGGTGGAGCATGTCCATTAATTCTGGGTTTGACATGGCTTTGTACGTCAGGCATAGATCGCCTCTGAGTAGGCGGTAAGCAACTGAATAGAGCTGCAGTTTCTTTAGTCGAGCTGCATAGGACATCTGTTTGTAGCCCATGATCCTCTTGGTGAGGTACTTTTGGGGTCTCTCCAGTTGCTGCAGGTGTCGGGTAAGGTACATCCCAAAAGGGGCATTGTATTCAATTATGGGCCTGATGAGTGACGAGTAGAGGGGCACAATGACCTCTCTTGATCTAGATGCGAACCCTTTCGTGATAAGGTGGGCTGTATAGAAGGTCTTTCTAACCACTTTGGCAACGTGATTATCAAAGGAGAGATTACTATCTACATTGGTCCCCAAATCTCTAATTACTTCTTCCGTACTTAATGAATTACCACCTGTGTGGTAATTTGTGGGCACCTTGTTTTTCCCAAATGGGATGACTATGCACTTTTTAGCATTTAGCTTGAGGCCGTGGCTCTGGCACCAAGCATCCGTCTCTGTGAGACCCTTTTGGAGGATGCTTGTGTCAGCTGGAGATTTGATGATGGCCCCCAGTTTGCAGTCATCTGCGAACTTTGTCAGCCATAATCCCCCCGTGTTAGCCTGAACCTCAGAGAAGTATATACCAAACAAGAGAGGTCCCAGAACTGAGCCCTGTGGGATGCCACTTCTAATTGGTTTGGATTCAGACATGGCACCTGCGATTCTGACTATGTGGGTTCTATCTCTGAGCCAGTTTGCAACCCATCTTGTGATATAGGGGTTGATATTTAAGCTGGTAAACTTATTTATGATGCCCGAGTGGGATATTGTGTCGAAGGCTTTTGCGAGGTCCAGGTAGGCTGTGTGGACTACCTTGCCCTCATCTATGGCTTTGGTAACTGTTTCAAAGAAATCAACTAGGTTTAAGAGGCAAGATCTGCCCTTAACAAAGCCGAATTGGGTAGGGTCCAGTGTCTGGAGGCTCCCAATGTCTTTGTTTACGAGTTCCATGATAATATGCTCCATAGCTTTACAGACCAGACTAGTCAGGCTTATGGGGCGATAGTTTCCGGGGTCCATTGTGGCACCACCTTTGTGGAGTGGGACCACTGTAGCTGTACGCCATTCTTTGGGTACATATCCTAAGTTTGAACAGTGACTTAATGTGAGGGTTCAGTTCTTGGAGCTCGTGTAAGACACAGCCTGGGACACCGTCTGGTCCCATAGATGCTGTGTTTTTTGCCTTGGAGAGGGCAGCTTTCACCTGTGCATCTGTGATGTCAGGGAGATTACATTCAGTTGGGATAGGCGTTTGCTCCTTTGTGGGGGGGGGAGAAGTTTGCGCTGAATCTGTCTGCCAGGATGTTGGCTATGTCTGTAGGTTCGGTATATTTTGTACCGTTATGCAACAATTCAGAACATATCTGGGAGTTTCCGCCCATGTTCCTGACATAACTAAAGAAGGCCTTGTGATTATCTTTAGTGTCTAGGACAATTTTTCTTTCGAAACTGGCCTTTGATTATTTTATGAGGGATCGAGGTTTCTTGCTAATACTGATCAGAGATGCCTTCCCTTTTTAGGATTTTGCTCTGTCATGCAGTAGCTTCCTCCTTCTGTCGTATAGCTTATTTATGGCCGGGGTCCACCAGACCGGTCTCCTGTTTTTGGAGGAGTGAGTCTTGGTTTTATTTGGAATAGCACGATCCATGCATTCCTGCAGGTGCTCATAGAATGCATTTGTAAAGGATTCTGCGGATTGGGCTGTATTATCCTCTGGCCCAGGGGCTTTGAAGGATACCACCTCAGTCTTGACAAGTGCAAAGTTGGCTTTTGAGAAATTCTTTACAGTGATTTCCTTGGCTGGGGGTGGGGACGGGATACGGATGTCCAGGGAAATTTGTTTATGGTCTGATCTTACCAATGAGGGGTTTACCTCTAGTGTGGGACATAGAGTCCCCATGTTGGTGATGACCAGGTCCAATATGTTGTTCCCTCTTGTGGGAGTGGTGACCAGTTGTTCCATTGCGTTAGAGTTTATAAATTCAAATTTTAAACAAATTACCCAAATAACCAGTAAAAAAAAATTCAAAACTGAGCCCTGTTCCTATAGTCTTCAATCAGACAAGTTCTAACTGCACACTCCTGCCACTGGAGTGCAGAGGAACCTTCTCCAAAAAAGAAGGCCTGGATTAGTGCTCAAGTTATACAAACAAAGCTAGATTCAGCAGGCCTGGATCTAGTCTATGCTACAGCAAACAAGGCGCACCAATTTCAGTAAGAAACAGTTCAAATATGCAGGCACTATAAGCCTTTAACCAGAAATTCCCAGCTCAGAAGGGCAGAGTCCAGCCTCTCCTCCCACAAGAGTGCAGACCACGAACCTTCTTAATGTAAAATAACTGGCCTGAAGACCAAGTGCTTAAACCAGAACTAATACACTTTTAGAATAACAGACACTGAGCCTTCAATTAGTAGTTCCCAACTTACAAGGATGTAAGCTACCTGTCCTGCCACAACAGTGCAGACCACGAACCTTCTTAATGTAAAATAACTGCCCTGAAGACCAAGTGCTTAAACCAGAACTAATATACTTTTAGAATAACAGACACTGAGCCTTCAATTAGTAGTTCCCAACTTACAAGGATGTAAGCTACCTGTCCTGCCACAACAGTGCAGACCACAAACCTTCTTAATGTAAAACAACTGGTCTGAAGCCCAAGTGCTTAAACCAAAAGGCTTAGAATGATAGTTACACCAAGCAGTAATAAATACAATTGAGTACTTTGAAGATGACACAAAAGCAAAATAAAGTATGAAGAATCACAAATACAGTAAAAGCAGATGAAAAAAGTGCAAACATTTTTTTTTTGAGTGAGCAAATGAGATGGGCCCAGGAGGAGTATCCAAATGCAAATTTACAAGAGGGGCGGGCAGTTTCAAAGCCACCAAGATTAACACCAAAATAAAGGCAGGGAGGGTGGATGGGGAACTAAATGAAAAAAAAACAGAGCACAACTTCCAGCTGGACAGTATTCAATGCAACACAAATAAATCAATTTAAATGTTGTATTATTTGAAAAAAGTACAGATAAAGATTTACTTAGATTCACTTATACATCCAGTTGATTGCATGTAGGTCTTAGCTAGCCAAAGCTCAGAGTTTAAGTAACCCAAAAGGCCATATAACATAAATTAACTCTCTCTCCTTTACCCTAAGTGTCCTGATAGTCTCCATTGCTTGAATTCACCCACCTGAAGACTTCTATTTGCCAAACTTGTATATTTGCTCTTTCTTCCAAAATGTTAAGCAGGCTTTGTAGTAAAATGTATATTTATAGCAGTGTATTTTTTTCCATCTCACAATACTGGTTTATGTACTTTTGAATTTTTAGCATCAAACATTATTTGTACTTTATTCACTGTCACTTCATTTTTTGTTATCGTACATACTCTGTATGAGAGGCCATATTATTGATAGAGGGTCAAGACTGAAACTGGTGAGATCTGATCAGTGTTCTACCCCAACTAAAAAAAAAATCAGTAAATAAACATGGCCATGCAGGAGTTTGTACCCTATGTACCCAGATCTATGAAGTAGGAAGAAAACCTTTTTGAGGACGATGGGTTGTCAGTCATGGGAGCCACACTCCAACCTATGTAGAAGTTCCCAAAATGCCCAATCCAGGGCCCAGTTTGGGACTTGCTGGTGAGGCCCTTCAGTTAACAGCCCCCACCTACCACCCCAGTCCTCCCTACACACTGGCCTGTGGCATCAGGCTTCATAACATCTATGGACAAGCGTTATTTCACCAGTAATTCACACCCTATTGGTCATTACTGCTTGTTTAGTTAGTTTCTTTGGCTGCATTACACCATTCTGTGTCTGTAGATGCTCTAGATGGATCAGTGCTCTACTTAGATAACCATGCATTACAAATGTAAATAAAATATTTTTTGTTAGTTAAGTACTTGACACACTCCCGCATCTTTGGGAGGTGCTTCAGACTACAGACAATGCTACTAAGAAGCAGGATTATTTTGAAACATGAAACGTGATGAAAACTTTGACTTACAGTCCCTAGCATTCACCTCCCATGTCCAATGTCCTTGAATAACAAGTAGTGGACAAATGAGTCAGTGGGGTTGAACTTAATGGTTATGGAAAGATTTGGGGGGCACAAAGAAAATGAGCAATTTCTAATAATCATTTATTTAATTTTTCTTTTGAGGGGGTTAGTCCCACTAGGCTAGTGACCTCTTTTCAGGACAGACCTGAGATGGTATTTATTCTACTATGGGAATTTAGCCAAGGCATTGAAGAACTCCCCCTACTCTTTCAGATAGGTGCCTTGGGATATTTTGCATCCATCTGAGCAACAACTAGATGAGGCCTCGGTTTAACATCTCATCCAAAGAAGGTCTTTTCAGGCTTGTTGGCTGTTGGTGAAGCACCCACCAAGAGGAGAAAACGCTGAGAGAAGAAAGGAGCCACTTTTGAGATTTTAAGTATTTTTCCTCTGTTTATTTGCTAAGTTTTTCTGCATAGCCACCTATTTTGAGCATTTTCTGGCTTGTTAAACTTGATTTCTGCATTAGTAACTGTATTTAGAGCACAACCTAGAGCTGTTTACTGAATTTCCTGATTGCACTTATTTTTAAAATCGTTTTTTTCTCAAAACTTGCATTTTATCTGTCTTTGGCCTAGCACTCTTGTGTGGGGTCATTTACTGCACTGTTATAACTTGTTGATACTTGTGAACCTCTGCTATCTCTGAAAAAAAACAAAAAAATCTTGCTTTTTTCCCACTTTTCTGAGATTTAAAAAAGTTCAGTTGCAAGCTTGCTGTTCTTGAACTGTTTGTAAGTTTCTTGGAGGCCATTTTTTTGCTTGGGCTAAAGGGAAGTCTCTCTGTTGATCAGTGGCAGTGAAAAACACTGAGCAGCCTGCCTGCCCATGTGGGAGTGGTTACTGACTTGAAACTGTAGTTTTATTGGCCATTTTGGGTCAATTCCAAACTCCTTCATCTTCCTCTCTTAAAACCCTCTTTTGCGCGATTTTGTGCACAGCGCAACAGCGGGCAGCACCGCCTAATTGGGTTTAAACTATTCCTGGCTCCACAAAGTCTGCTCTTCACTTTTTCCCTTAGAACTGCTCTGTCTCTCAATTTAAACACCATATTCTCATTCTAAGGCCCTTCACTGGTCCAATTAAGTAATCCTACAAGTTAGCACTATTAAACCATAAGCACTACTTACTCTTATACTCTCTACGATTACCCTGTCCTCTATTGGTCCGTCTTAAATTCAGTTTCCCTATATTACTCTAGCATGTCCAAAGGTCAGTCAGTGGTTTCCTCTCCAGTCCAGCTGGTGAATCTGGGAATTTTGAGGCAATGTTACAACTGTCTCATGTACACAGACAACCCTCTCCTCCTCCAAACAGGTTCAAATATATGTGAGAGATGCAACTATTTAGCCAAACTGGAGGCTGAGCTCTCTCATCTCAAAACTGGTGTAACCAGTCAGGAGGAGAAGGTAACCTCACACAACACAATTCCAGTATCACATAGTCCCACCACATCAGCGAACCAAACACATAAATACACAAAAACATACTCGAAGGCTCTAAATAAAAATCTGCCTAAGGAACAGAGACCTCCAAAGCAGATATCCAAGCAAACGCTACCTCAAAACAAAACACGCACAACACATAGCCCACAAAGTCAGTGTGCCAAGCAGCCACAGCCCTTAAGGCTGAATAACACACCTGATACTCTTGTAATAGGTGACTCTATTGTCAGACACACTGACATCCTGCTCACCAGCCTGAATAAAGAGAAGGTCACGGTGAGCTGCCTGTCGGGTGCTAGAATCCGCCACATAACGCAAGCACTCAGGTCACTCCAAAGCAAATACAAATATGACTCAGTCATTGTACATGCTGGTGTGAATGACCTGAGATGTACCTCCCTGGACTACATGAAAAGAGACATAGAGGAGCTCTCTGATCATGTAGCCCAGGCTGGTATGACCCTGACCTTGAGCAGCATCTTACCCTCACCTAGAATGATGCCACAGTACAAAGACAAAATGATCGATTTTAACAATTGGCTAAAATTTTGGTGTCATTCAAAGGGGATCCAGTGTCTGTCAGCCTGGGATGACATGCTCGACAAGCCACGTTGCTTCGCTAGGGACAGCTTGCACCTGTCACCACTGGGCTTTCGGATATTGGCAAAGGCTCTTGTCACCCCCATAGTGCCTTTTTTAGGCAAGGCTCAAAGGTCAAACCCACCCCCATAGACAGCACAAGGAACAAGAAACTAAGGGTAATGCTGCTTAATGCCAGAAGTCTTAACCTCAAGATGCACGCACTCGAAGCTCTCCTCAGTATGGAGAACATCGATATCTGTGCAGTGACAGAAACCTGGTTCAAGGCTCCAGAGAGCACCCCAGCACTTCCAAGCTATACCTCATATCATGCTTTTCAACCCCAAAACCCGGACCGAACCACAAAAGGAGGGGGAGTTTCCATATTTATCAAGGATATCCACACCTCCAGGTTAGTGGCATTGCAAGAAGTATCGGAGAACATCCATGTGCAACTAACAGTGGGCAAGACTGCTTTTCAGTTTATAGCATCCTACAGACCACCCTCTCAAAGTCAGGAATCCCACTCGGCTTTCCTGAAAACATTGGAGAACATGAAGATCTCTCCGAACACCATTATATTGGGCGACTTCAACTACCCAAACATTGACTGGGAGCACCACTCAAGCCCCAGCACCTTAGCCCAAAGGTTCCTGGAAATTATAAACTGAAATGCTATGGAACAACTAGTCACCACTCCCACAAGAGGGGACAACATACTAGACCTGATCATTACCAACATGGGGACTCTATGCTCCACACCAGAAGTATATCCCTCATTGGTAAGATCAGACCATAAATTCACTGGATGTCCACATCCTGACCCCACCCCCAGCCCAGAAAACCACAGTGAAAAACTTCTCAGAAGCGAACGTCTCACTTCTCAAAACTGAAGTGGAATCCTTCAAGGCCCCAGGGCCAGTGGAAACTACGGCCCAAACTGCAGAATCTTATATAAACGCATTCTACAGACATCTCCAGGAATGCATGGATCATGCTATCCCAAACAAAACCAAGACCCAATCATCCAAAGGCAGGCGTCCAGTCTGGTGGACCCCTGCCATAAATAAACTGTACAACAGAAGGAGGAAGCTACTACATGATAGAGCAAAATTCCTAATAGGGAAGGCATCTCTGAACAGTACTAGCAAAAAATTACGATCCCTCATAAAATCCTCCAAGGCCAGCTTCGAGAGAAAAATTGCACAGGACACCAAAGACAATTATAAGGCTTTTTTCAGTTATGTTAGGAACCTGGGATGCAACTCCCAGACTTGTTCTGAGTTGATTCTAAACGACAAAAAATACACTGAACCCACAGACATCGCCAATATCCTGGCAGACAGGTTCAGTGCAAACTTCTCCACTCCCCCCCCCCCCAAAAGAGCAAGTATCTATCCCGGCAGAGGGCTGCCTCCCAAACATCTCTGAATCTCAGGTGAAGGCTGCCCTCTCCAAAGCAAAAAACACTGCTTCCATGGGACCAGATGGTGTCCCAGGTTGCGTCCTACATGAACTCCAAGAGGAACTAATCCCTCAAATAAAACAGCTATACAATCTCAGCCTCACTACAGGATATGTGCCCACAGAATGGCATACAACAACAGTGGTTCCACTCCACAAAGGTGGAGCCTCTACGGATCCTGGAAACTATCGCCCCATAAGCCTGACTAGCTTAGTCTGCAAGGCTATGGAGAGGATCATCATGGAGCTCATAAACAAAGACATTGTGGACCTACAGACACTAGATCCTACCCAGTTCGGCTTTGTCAAGGGCAGATCCTGCCTTTTGAACCTGGTTGACTTCTTCGAAACAGTCACCAAAGCCATAGATGAAGGAAAGGTAGTCCACACAGCCTATCTGGACCTTGTAAAGGCATTTGACACAATACCCCACTCAGGCATCATAGATAAGCTATCCAGCTTAAATATAAACCCCTATGTCACAAAATGGGTCGCAAACTGGCTCAAAGACAGAACCCACAGAATGAGAGTTGCTGGAGCCATGTCAGACTCGAAACCGGTCACAAGTGGCATCCCACAGGGTTCTGTCCTGGGACCACTCTTGTTCGGTATATACTTTTTCGAGGTACAGGCAAACATGGGAGGACTATGGCTCACCAAGTTTGCAGATGACTACAAACTGGGCACCATAATCGACTCTCCAGCTGACACAAACATCCTTCAAAAAAGTCTCACAGAGACAGATAACTGGTGCCAGCGCCATGGTTTAAAGCTAAATGCCAAAAAATGTATAGTCATACCCTTTGGCAAAAACAATGTCCCACAAATTACCACATAGGTGGAAACCCATTAAGTACAGAGAAAGTTATTAGGGACCTGGGGACCCAAGTTGATAGCAATCTCTCCTTTGAAAACCACATTGCCAAAGTGGTTAGAAAGACCTTCTACATAGCCCACCTCATCACAAAGGGTTTCACATCTAGATCAAGAGAGGTAATCGTGCCCCTTTATTCATCCCTCATCAGGCTCATCATAGAATACAATGCCCCTTTTGGGATGTACCTTACCAGACACCTGCAGCAATTAGAAAGACCCCAAAAGTATCTCACCAAGAGGATCAAGGGTCTCAAACAGATGCCATATGATGCTCGGTTAAAAAAACTCCAGCTCTACTCAGTTGCATACCGCCTACTTCGAGGCGATCTATGCCTGACATACAAAGCTATGTCAAATCCAGAATTAATGGACATGCTCCACCTCAGTAAATCTAAATCCCTTAGAGCCACACCCTCGAGGGACTTGAACCTCAGCACAGAAATAAATAGAACTTGCTGGAGGGACAGGTTCATAACCCAGAGGCTCCCTTCGCTTCGGAATAGAATTCCATTTCATGTGAGGCAGAGCACCTCACTGAATCTCTTCAAGAAGAATCTCGATAGGTGGATGGGGGATTGTAGGTTTGTCCCAGGGATTACTCCCGTGTCACTATTAGACAGAGGCACAGTAAACTAAACCTTAAAAAGGGCACAGTATACTCAAATCAAGGGGTGGCGTAAGCCATACAGAATCAGGCTAGGCTTATAATTGCCCCAGGGCAGATAGCCTAGTATGAACCTATGAACCAAAGAACGGATTATACGTTCTTATCTCATATTATCCCTCTTTCCTTCACAGACTTCATCTTCTGCATTTGTTTTAAATGGTTGGAGTTCCTTACCCAGTTAATTCTCATATCTTGCTGCAATCAATTGGTTTCCAGACAGCCATATAAACCTGTTTGATTTCCACAGAACTCAATAATAGTAATCATTTCAGCCCTCACCTTTTAAATGACATTGCTCACACTCCATCCTACTTACAACTATTACTGAAAGTTTATTTTCATTTATTAATTTATCCTACTGGATAAGCGGACTAATACTTTCATATCTTTTCCAGCCAAATCACAAGTCATGAGCACAACAGTAAGGATTACATGCAGGGATAATTTAAACTCACTAAGCATCATTTTGGCAGATGACAGCATAGATCCAGATTTGATTGGCTGAAAAAAAAAAAAAGAAATGCTACGCTGATCCACTAATACAAAATAGCACAATATGACCCAGCAGAGATTATACAAGTAAAGTTACTTGCTTTCTATAAGTAACATGGGTGATTGTCTACTTTAGGACACACCACAGCACTTTGAGCAGGTATGGGCAGTGCCAACTCAACTGACATCCTAATAGAGCTATCATTTAAGTATTTAGCAGTTTAAAATCTGAAAAATGTAATAAGCATTACAGACTTAATGGCCACACACATGGGGGATGGCAGTTTTAAGTGTCTTGCAGTCTTTTTTTTTTGGGGGGGGGGGTGTGCTTTCTTTTACTTATCTTAATAACAACTTGATTCACACCAACATTTCTTTAAACAAAAACAAAAGTGTGATATTATAAGGTCAGGTACACACAACAGGGGGTGGGGATGGCAGCTGCACATACAGATGTGTCCTAATATAAACAATTGCTGTAACTTGTAAGTGTTTGGCAGTTTAAACCCTGAAAAATCTAATAAGCATTACAGACTTAAAGGACAACAATGGGATTCTATTATTAAATGCTCAACATTTCTGTCCTTTTTCTCCCTATTTACTGTCCCTATTATGAACAAACAGCCGCACAGCATTTAAAATATTTTACATTGAGTGTTTCTCTCTACTAGAACTGTGGTGATTTCACTTTCAAAAAATGTTTATCCCACCCTGGAAAAACTTGCTGCAGTCTCCAATTCATTGATGTCATAAAGGCCAATGAATACAGCTAGTTTTCTGGCCAATTCCCCAAACTGACATCATCACGACCATCCTAAAAACCCACCTATGCTGTGATGTCACAGCTCCCTGGTTCTTCTCCTACCCATACAGAAAGTAAAGGCTAGACCAAGGAAACACAGCTCAAATTACCCTTAGCACTTTAACAACTAGGGAAGTTAGGTGTGAAGGGGAATAGGAGATTAATCAAAGTAGTATAATTAAGGCTTCACAAAAGAATGCAGTTTAGCCGCTGTAAAAAGCACTTTGAAAGTCTGTTCTGTGGCAGCTGCACTGTTTGTGTTAAGTAGTCACTGAACAGCATGAAATGTTACTTAAAATTAACTGACTGAAAGACAGCAGTGTATGCATATAAAATGAATGCAGTGACGAACTTTAGGAAGAAAGAAGCCTGCATGATGTAATTTTTTTTACAGACAAGCACTGCATTGTGGGATACCTAGAGGCCGACTAAACAATCAGAATTACTTCAAGATGCCAGACCCCATGTGGTCAGACTCAGAAATTAGATATAAAAATATTTAAAAAGCTGTAAATAGTCCCAGAGTGGTATTAAAATGTAGGAAACCCCAAACCATGATGAAATAAACATGATTTTTGAGTCTGTGGGTGCAGTTCTCCTTTAATGGCCACACACATGGGGGGCAGCAGTTTTAAGTGTCTTGCAGTCCTTTGGGGGGGCATGCTTTCTTTTACCTTATCTTAATAACAGCTTGATTCACACCAACATTTCTTTCTTTAAAAAAATAACAAAAATGTGACATTATAAGGTCAGGCACACATCACAAAAAGGGGTGGGGTTTGCAACTGCACATACAGATGTTTCCTAATATAAACAATCGCTGTAACATGGTACCTTCATCAAAAGGTTAAAAAATGTACAGCTCTGTTCTCCTGCTTCATTCTGACTGCCGTAGTTAGTCTAGCAAAAGAACAGATGACAGAGACACCCATAGCTTTCAGCCTTCCACCTCCAAAATGAGCACACTGCGTCTTATACTGTTGAGCAAACGGGTCAAATGTAGAAAACGAACAACTTCAACTAGAAAGCTTAGAGAACAGTTATAATGTGTTATATTACGGATTCACTTTATATCCTCGTAATACTGAAATGTTGAAATTCAGTATTTTGAAGCTATAAATTCGAATTTTTAAAACCACAAAAACACAGAACTGTGAAATTCAAAATCTCGCACACCGGAGATTTTGAATTTCGTGCTTCTAATGCACACACACACCATCCTCCCCACACACAAACACAAGCTCTCCCCTACTTAAAAGCAGGGGGGCAAGCCTCCCTGCACTCCCCTACTTATAAACTCCGAGGTCGCACTACACACACACACCACCACACAAGCTACATTCTGCTCACACACACACATATCACAGCAACAAAACACACTAACACACACCACAGCCCCTACACAAAACCCTTAACACACACACTTACCTGAATCCATAACCACAGCAGAACCTCAGAAGCACGAAATCCAAAACCTCAGGTATTCAAGGTTTTGAATTTCACATTTCTGAGCTTTTGCTTTTTTCAGGATTCCACTTTATGGGCTCAAAATACAGAATTTTGACATTTCAGTATTTCAAGCTTCTAAAGTGAATATGTTGTATTACACAGTATTATTTATTAAGGATATTACTTAAAAATTCCTAACAGTCCATACCTCTCAACTGTCCAGACTTGTCTCATATTTTCAGACTGTTCCTCATAAAATTGTGTGGATTTTTTTAGAAAATGAGTGAGGACTGAATTCACTAATTAATGTCATGCATTTGAGTTTCAGACTTCATATCCTTCGGAAAAATTTATAACACAATACGTTTTACTCTAGCCACTTTCCAAGTTTATGAGAGCAATATTTAAAATGTGTGCCTATTTTGGGGGCTTTGTCCAGATGTTTTGTGCCAAGACGTTGAGAGGTACACTAACACTGAATGTGGTGCAGACTCCTTCAAAGTTGAACTGAGAGGAACAAACTTAATGCAATGAGATACATCTGAAGGGCGTATATACACAGATCACAGATGCATACCCCTAACTTACCTTTAACATCTATACAAACTAAAATTTCTCTATTAAGAGAGTGTCATAACTTGTAGCAATTCTTAACCAATGTTTTTATATTATACCCAATTTGTTATAATTATTTAAACTTTTTGAAGACTGTAAAACTATTGTTCTTAAAATGTTCTGCTTCTACCCAGTCAGACTGGCGATAATGGAAGACACTGGACCATGCGTAAGTCACGTTCAAGAATGAAGATGCCAGTACTACCTATATGTACGTCTCTACCACCCAATATAACACTTGGGAATCTAATACACTGAAATAGTTAAGAGGACATCAGCATGCATTTTAAGAACATTAAGGAGTATTAAACTCTAACGCCTAACATGACAGTCTGACTGCAAGCCTTTATTAACTGGAAAGCCAACAATTTCAGGAGGGACAGGGCAAAATCGTTAACATTAACACTAACAGTCAAAAAGTACAACAGGCTTTGCAATCAACACACATTTTCTGAACTAGAACGTTCAGTCTGACTAACTGCAATCTTCAGTGGTTTAGCAGAAAAATCAAACATTTTAAGGAGGACAGAGCAAAAAACAAGATCACTTTGTAGAAACGCGCAGGTATATAAATGTTTATATTAGCGTTTCAAGTGAAGGATCGATTAGCATTACTAGCGATTTTGTTTGCGTTTTTTTTTTCTGACATGACGTTTACAAAATACAGTTTCTGATAAGGTTTATCCTGTTACAGCAACAGCGAGCAGATGTCAAACTGTGCTAATGACATAACACTGTACACAACTGAAATCCAGGGTTCTCCGTTATCGCCGTCGGACTTTCCCGGAATGTCAATAGCAATGTCTTTCGGCTTTTCCCGGTTAGGGGTCGCCACAGCAGAACTCCGGTCCACTAATGACTAGCAGTAGATTTTTATAGTGTCGTGTTGCCAGCCCGACGCCCAACCTTCAAAGAAGGCACACCCATTTTCGCACGCACCTACCTGAATGAAGATGTCAATAAAATAAATAAAAAAAAAAAATTAAACATTAAGTTCTTGTCAACAGTTTTTTTGTGAATATGTTTTTTCTAGCCATAAACACTATCTTATTAAAATATTAAAAAATCATTGCAATATTGAAGTGTATTAACCCACCAGTTAGTTTGGGCAGGAATGCGCGTGGCCTGTGTGATTGACAAGACAGCGGGCAGAGTTTCACCATGATTGACACGGAATTCATGCACACAACGAACTCCATCCTCATCAAAATTATTACTTTCTCCTTTTTCAGGGGGGCAACCCCCCCCCCCCCCCCCCCAACAAGTGTTGTGCAACTGTGCTGGTACTGCAAACAATTTCAGCCATTAATAACAGTATCGTTTAGAGAAACAGTTTTGTGGTGTGAATTCTGCCCGATTGATTGACTGAAATGTGACGTACAACAGGCATTTTAGTTTTATGCACCTAGTAAAACATTTATTTTTTGGTAGACAGTGAATGTCTACAATAAAACATTGGGTTGCTTTCGGCACAGATACTGAATATTAATTACATTGCAATGCGTCAGGCGGGGTTTGGGCAGGGCTTGCTACTGCGCATCTGGTGAGTTAATACTTCAATATCACCAAAATTATACCTTAGTAACGATATCATCCTACATAAATTCTCAAATACCTTCGTCCAAAAAAAAAAATAGTTCAAGATACTATCACCGTCCAAGCACGCTATTTAAATAGTAGCAAATATACCCAGCGTGCAACTGTACGTTTTGTGCGTCTGTTCGACTTCCGTTTTATTGGTTGTTCGTGTGGTTCTCTCTTTTAATTGGATACGTTTTCTTGTTTCTGTTATAGCGTGTTCTCTTATGCGTGTTGAGCTTTGGCTGTGGGGTGTTTAGTTGTTAATCGTGGGTTTTGATTTCTGTTATTGTCAAACATTTCAGTAAAAATGGTTGCATATTGGCGACAGGCAGGACTCAGGTATGTAGTTATGGTTGATTGTGTTGGAAAATACGTTTTCCAATTTTTCACTTCCCTTTAGACTGCTGAGATCGGCAAGAGTCACCTTGAAGTGTGTCTTGGCTGGCCAGCCGGGTCATTGGGTCGTTTGATGCACTAACAGAACATGTCAGTTTTTCCTTTTTTAAGTTTACTCTATATATTTTACAAATGGAGGTTCCGTGTTTATTTTATGATTTCGAGAGTAAGAGAAAGAGCGGTCCAGTCACTGCATTCAGCTGTCACTGGCTGTCTCAAAATTCTGTTATTTCCTTCGTGAAAGTGGCGACGTTTGAAGTAAAGGTGGTGGATTATACCTAATAAATGGTGACAGTGATTAGAGTTATAGACTTATGTTTGGGGAAATGGATGGTAACTCACGTTCTCTTATTCTATCAACTTCTCAAGTTGACAGTTCAAATATTTTAAGAAAAAAAAGTGTACCACCTTGGTTATTTCCGGATTTGCCCTTGATTGTGAAGGCAAGTAATAGAGAGTTGTGAACGAGTTTGTTGATTATATTTTGACCACGTAACTCCCCATGCTGTACTTAAGCATTCCTCTCTTTCTGGCTTAATCTTGCTCTTCCAAAAAGTTTGGATTTAGTGTATAAAATTATGCTTGCTTAAGGATGTAATCACATGCAGACATTCTCTGACTGCATGTTGTTGTGTTTATGTTGTTGAGTAACTAACTGAAGATCTTTTTTCTGAGAATAACAGTCTTTCCTTCCACCTTTTAATCATCCGATTTGATTTAAAGGCTAGTATGGTCAAAGCAATGAAAGCACTTCCAAGGTTTTGACCTGTCAGTATCAGCTTTTGAGCATGCGAACTGGGTATTATAGGTACATAGGTAGTCAGTTAGGTGTGCATTTGGTGGGGAACCATTGAGTATAACACTATTTCCCAGTTGCCCTAAAGCACAGTCTGGTTCAAGATTACATAATAAGCAAACGAGTGACTCGAGCTGTGTACCACAAGAGGCAGCTTAATGCATTTTTAGTAATCGTCAGACTTGGAAGCGTGCCTCGCTCACCCGTGTTTAACTTTGTCCGATAGACAAAATGGTTTTAATGAACTGTCCAAAAACCAAGATATTAGTGTTCTAACTTTGTTGGACAGTGATGGTATAAATTGATGGATTAGTGGCTAATAACAGGGCTGTTGTGAGTCATGTTCTGTTGGCACACTGGGAAGAATGTCCTGTTAATAACTGTCTGCAAAATGTATTGCTAAACATTAATGTGTATGTTTTATTCTGTTGAGTTTGATTGGAATTGATTGTGTATCATGCTTTCAGAACTGGTAAAGTATTTGCTAATATTTTTAGGAAACTTAGTATAAGTGATTTGTTGCATTAAATGAGTATGTAACATTTGTAGCTGAAAACTAATATTGTTGAAAGTTTTGATAGCTTTTCAATTCAAGCTTCCAGTTTTATTTCTAACAACTGTAAGAGAAATGGAATTGCTCTAGGATAAATTTTGTATGTAGGAGTTTCCTGCTAATGTGGTAAATGCTGGTAGAAAATGTGTTCTGAATAACTCTCTTAATATGTTCACTTGTCTAGCTTTGTGGTAACAAGTCAAGTAGGTATCGGTATGTCAGGCACCATGATTATTGCATGTATTGTTGATTCCAGTTGAACACTACAAACGATAATTGAATTCAGTTATTAGTTTTGTTATTGGTGTCATTCTAAGGGGATCCAGTGCATATTGGTCTGGGAGGAGATGATAGTCATGGCCTGCACACACCCCCTCCCCAATGGATTCCATATAATGGCCGGGAACTTTTCCCTCCTTAATGTATTTATTAGGAAAACTCAGTCTCTTGAAGTTAAACAATTTGGGTTCAACTAGGGTATCAAAAGTATAGCACCTGGTTCCTCTCCAGTATTGCCACTTTGTGCTCAATACCTACAGTTTGTACGTCACTGTTCAAATCTAACCATCACTTGCTATAAGGGTGAAACCTGATTTGTCACAAAATCCTTCTATCTTTAGAGACTACTCTGTGGCAAACTGATGACATGATGAATTTTAAGCAACCTCCTTACCTCGGTAAACTAGTCTTAACATTCTGGATAACTTCTATGCAAGTCCTAAAACATGCATTGAGCCATCCATTTCCATAAGACATCAAATTCAGGAATCCACTCCTGTGGTGGAATCTTAGTATGAGCAAACTGTACAAAAAGAGAAAAAAGAAACTCGTAGTGTGTAAACGCAAACTTAAATACCCCATCATCTAGATAAGAACTCAAAAAAAATCAATTAACAGCTCTAAAACAAAATCAAATTCTTCAAAAATAAGTATGAATTGAGAGGTTTTATCTCTAAGGTTGACGGGAAGGCATTGTTCAGCTGTGCCAGGAACCTTACAAGTAATGCCCAGTGCTGATACAGAGCAGCACTTAAATCATTCATTGAGGACATAGCCAGCGTATTTGTAGACAAGTTAATTTCTGACTTTATTTGTGTAACTTTCCTGAACTTATTAGCATACCCATACCACCCTTTCTAATCTCCTCTGAGCAAGTTGTGAATTTTCTCTTCAAGGCAAAACGTGTTTGTTTCATGGGTCCTGTTAATATGCCAGGCTGCCTTCTTGTTGGCTCCAGATGCTTTCATGTAGGCTCGCTACCAAGTTTATTCAGCCTCAGCATGTCCACTGGATTTGTGCTTGAGGAATGAAGAGCTGCAGTAGTCATCCCACCCTACAAGAGGGATCCACTGCTGATCCAGGAAACTGTAGACCTTTAAACCTGACCAGTCGTATCTGCAAAGCAGTGGAATGCATCCTTATATAACTTAACAAGGACCTAGGTAGTTTGCAAGCACAGGAACCAAGCCAGTTTGGGGTTGTTAAAGGCAGATTCTGCCTCCTGAACCTAACCTAGTGGACTAGTCTATGGCAAATCAATCCACATTGCCACCTGGACCTGGCCAAGACCTTTGATACCGTACCACATTCAGACATCGTCAACAAGCTAATCAACATAAATGTAAACTGCTGTTCTACGTGCTAGATAGTTAACTGACGGGGGCCAGTCAATTAGTGTGGGAGACGCATTCTCTTTGAAAAGAGTAGTTACTAGAGGTGCCCCCCCCCCAATCCAACTTCCAGATTCAAGAGGGTCTAACATGCAGCAGTAAGTGGTGCCTGAAGCACAGCCTAAAACTAATGCAGAAAGTATAGCACTTATGTTTTTTTGAGAACACAGACACATGGTTTCCAACAGACTCTCTTGAGATGTGACCTCAATATAGCTTACTGAGCGTCAAAGGATCCAGTCCTTTTGCAACCTCTTGCATGTCTGCAAAACATATAACTCCCTGCTAAAGAGATATTAACTTCCACCAAAATGTAAATGGGACCAGCTAGTGAGATAGCTGTATATCCCAGAGAATCCCTCTCCATGAAGTAGACTTCCTTTGGATATAAAGCCAAGTAGGTTCCTGACCCTGTGAAGTGTAACCTGGACAAATGGATGGGCAATCATAAAATCACTGGGTCTGGCCCCCTCAAGTCCTCATTGACGGGTGTTGAAATTGGGTCTAAATTAGACACTTGGGTAGCTACAGTTTTGAGATATTGTATCTAGATGGTTCTCTGTATCAGCAGCCTAGTATTGACCTGTGAATCAGTTAAAAATTTATTTTGGTGGCATCTGAAGAATTGGAGCAGATGGTAGGATCTGTACCTGTAATAGTATTTAGAAAGAACATCAGTTTGAAAAGTGTTTTCCACAAAGTGTTAAGTCTCGCATGTTACACTTAAGCCCTTTAGTGTTTGGAATCCTGGCACATATGCTTCTAATGTGTGTGGGGTAAAATTTATTTATGGATTTATTGATCGGTTCATTGATTCATTTGACTACCAGGAGAGATCGAATGGGTAGAAGCCCTTTTCAGTGGAAGCCTGGAGAGAAAAGCTCCAAATTATTACAAGACATGAAAGAACAATTTTACAGTTTTCAAAAGTAAAACAAAAGCATTTGCAGTTTAAATTATAACAGACATAAAAATGTTGGTTATTAGTTAAATTCAAAATGCGTTAATTTATACGCAGCAGCTCTTGTTACTGTACTTTGAATACAGCGTGAGGACCAAGTGGTCATTTTGACTGCAGTATCCCACAAGTGGTATGTGCTGCTGAATGCCTTACATGTCCTGCCCCTGCCTTTTTGTTGACAGGATAGTATAAAAATTAGGCATAAGGGTGTATGAGCTTACATATGACATGCATAAAATACGTAGCAGTGTGGTTGCAATTTATGCAGTGCATGGCTCCTTTGAGTTTTAGAACACTTACTCAGAGGAGAGATCTTTGAAATTGTTCTTGATTGTAGGGAATATTGTTGGCAAATACTTTTGAATAAAGGTAAAACATATCTTAATATCATTAAGTGCAATTTTTAAAGTATAAAAAGTTTAAGCATTATTTTGTATTGAATGTTTTCAGGTTTGTTTTATAGTTGCATGATGTTAGACTAATTGATATTTAACTGATTAGTCTGAAGTTCCAGTTTAATTTGAGGAACAAATGAGTTTACTGGGATTTAATAAATATACTCTGTTTTGATATTGGAGTGAGGTAATAGCCTTTTAGTTTACTGGGATTTAATAAATATATTCTGTTTTGATATTGGAGTGAGGTAATAGCCTTTTAGTTTACTGGGATTTAATAAATATATTCTGTTTTGATATTGGAGTGAGGTAATAGCCTTTTATTTGTCTTGGATTGCTAATCTATCTTTGGGCTTTGCTTCACATTTTTGTTTTGCATTTTATATAATATGTTCGCTTTATATCCTTCAGTAATGTTTTGAAAGTGCTGTGTGCCTCATTCAAATAACTAGAAAGAAAACAACATAATGTCAGTGTCCACTGTCTTGATACCAGTCTACCGTCACCATTCTTAAATCTCCTTTTATACTATTGATATTCAGTGTTAAGATATTTAAGCTATCGAAGTCTCCTTTTTGTGTCTTGCTGTTTTGTCCATTATTGTTCACTAATTCCTTTTTCTTAAGTGGAGTATAACGGTTTTGCAGTTGGATTTCTTCAGCTTAAATTACTGTAATCTATTAGTTTCTCCACAGTGAGATGTTCATTTTTCTTGACTTTCTACCTCTGCATTATCTTACTTGCAGGTCATCATTTTCATATTTCATTTGTGATCTGTAGTGAGAGTAGGGAACAGGTGGATGAGACTCTGGAAAGATGGAGGTTGGAGATATGCTCTAGAGAGAAGAGGAATGAAGGTCAGCAGGACTAAGACAGAATGTGTGTGTAATGAGAGGGAGGATAGAGGAATGGTGAGGATGCAAGGAGTAGAGGTGACGAAGGTGGATGAGTTTAAATATTTGGGATCAGTAGTTCAGAGTAATGGGTGAGTGTGGAAGAGAGGTGAAGAATACAGGCAGGATGGAGTGGGTGGAGAAGTGTCAGGAGTGATTTGTGACAGACTAGTACCAGTAAGAGTGAAAGGGAAGGTCTACAAGAGGGTTGTGAAACCAGCTATGTTATATGGGTTGGAGACGGTGGCATTGACAAAAAGGCAGGAGTTAGAGCTGGATGTGGCAGAGTTTAAGGGTGTGACAAGAGTGGACAGGATTAGGAATAAGTATATTTAGAGGGTCAACCCAGGTTTGAAGGTTTGGAGACAAAGCCAGAGAGGCAAGATTACATTGGTTTGGACATGTGCTGAGGAGGGATGCAGAGTATATTGGGAAAGAGATGCTAAGGATGAAGCTACCAGGTAACAGCAAAAGAGGGAGGTCTAAGATGATGTTTATGGATGTGGTGAGAGAGGACATGCAGGTGGTTGGTGTGACAGAGCAAGATGCAGAGGACAGGAAGAAATGGAAACGGATCCGCTGTGGCGACCCCTAACGGGAACAGCCGAAAGAAGATGATGATTTTCCTTACACTGCACTCACAAATGGCCCTTCTTTCTACGTATAGTACAGTTTTGCACTGCTTCACTGCATGACTCTGCTTTCACATGATGTATTTTCATGTAGTCACTAATTAGATCTTCATGTGAACTACAGTAAGCACAGCTTTGGTTGGCCCCAAAGAGCATATCTTAGTGTTACTTGTACACAGTTTACGTCTCCTGAGCTCCAGTCCATAACTTTTTCATCCAACAGTTGTATAATTCTGGACACAGTATGTCATTTTTCTTCAGTACATATATATTTTTTTAAAGGTTGTCTGAGTCTTGGAAGTTCTGATTTGAGCAACAAGTAATTGCATTTTTTCTGTTTTGAACAGTTTTTGGAGGTTACATGTATTACAAGGGTCATTTTGTTTAATTTAAAATTTTTTTTTTTTTTTTTTTAATGAGGCAAAGTTTTATATTCTGCTATTGAGTAGTCTCGTTTCACAAAATTTCTCCATCCTGTATGAATGAAGCCTGAATATGTTGCACTTAATTCCAAAGGCATGATAGCAGTCTACCCTGTGGCATAGAGAGTTAATCCCTGGCTACGACCCAGGTGACCAGGGTTCTAAAAGTGATTCTGGATGGGGGAGAGTGAAAGGGTGGTCCAGAGCTCAAGGTAGTGTACACTAGGCCTCGGTGAAGTGAGACCACAAGGATGGGTAATGTCGCAGAGGAGGCAGGGCCTAGCTTCACAGTATCCCATTACAATAACCTTGGAGGATGGTGCCTCCAAATAGCTATGCCAACCTTGGTGACATCACCTCAGTGTCCTATATAAGCCCATCAAGTGAGAGAGAGATCTTGAAACAAGAGGATAGTGGTTAGGAAACCCCCGTCTGCAGTGTCCTGAGTGTGCCCTAGTGGCTGAAGGGGAACAAGTGGTGTGTACAGGGAGGAAAGCTGAGGGTCAGCAGAGTATTGGAGAGGCATAATAATATTCTCCCAAGGTTTGTGCCTGTTAGTGGTATTTTCTTTCTGCCAACATAAGAGTTTGTCTTGAAGCTCTCTGTTGCTTTTGCACCATGCTGTCATCTCCAGACACTACTACATCTGCATATAATCACTTTCTCTTCTCTGAAACATCGGCCACTCTACTTTTTTAATGCACCAATTGAGACTGGTACCATTTTATATCCCTTTTTTCCGTAATACTTTTCTTAGTTTCTACACTGTTTTGATTAACGTATCCGGACAACATTTCCACACGATCAGTGTTGCCCACAAAGTCCACTGCATCAGATTTGTTTTTTCATTGTAATACCCAGTTTCAACATTTGTTGCTGCGTCACTGTCTTCCCATCTAATTTTTCGAGCATCGCCACCCAGCATATTTCATTCCCATCTATCAGTTTGCTTTCATTCAGCGTTTTTTTACCAGGTGGCGTCTTCTAGCCATTTTTACAAGATTTGTGACCACTACTTCCTTTAGATGGAAAGCCCACCATCTCAATAATAACAGTAACTTATCTTCCTCTGTTAACGTATCTATTTTCCAGACAATAATATTTGTGCAGGCAGTGTACAGAGTAGGAGAATTTCGCTAGTGCAATTTCCAAATTTCCAGTGGTTAGTGTGAGTTGTATTCCTAGTGGTGGTAACTTGGTCAGTAAAACATAAAAACAACCAGTAAAAGCTTTTAAAATTTAAATATTTGTTTGTGTTAATTGATTAAAAGGGGATTATGTTGTATTTTGCTGTGGGATCCTTCTGAGACATGCTGCTTGGGTATTAATTATTAAAACAGGAGCTAGAGAGAGATGTAGTTCTGAATGACACACTAGTTTATCATGGAAGGGGAAAGGGGATGTCTGTGAAAATGTTGTGGTTTACATAAATTAGTTACTTTAGTGCCTAACAGGACTTAAGATTATTTATTTAAATTCAGGGTGTAGTGGGGGAAGGACCTGGGAAGTCAGGGCCTATATTTCTCTGTTTGTTCAGTGTGGATGGTGTGGGGCCTGTAACCTAAAACAGCAGTGTTTTCTGCACTCTTAGGTCAGATTTTGTTTTCTTGGTTGTTTATACTTGTATTTAGATTTTCAGTGTTTATTACGTCAGTAGAGCAGATTGAAGGACTGTGGCCCTTGTCCCTCACATTGGTAACAGTGGTGTGGGTTATTAGACTGTACTTCTGCTGGTCATCCTGTATTGTCGGCATTAGTGGTAATCGCATAATTGGTAGTAGCTAACAAGGTATTTGATATAACTATTTTGTCTCCAGAATTTTTTGTTCTGGACACCGGTCTTTGCTTATTTTTTATGATTGCTTTGTTTCCAGCCACTTCCTCTACTCACCTTGATATCCCAGTTTTCTCTACATTTGTAACTTTTATATGAGGTTTCTTAATCCCTTAATAGAGGTGTTCATCTGTTATGGTTGTATGGCTTTTCATTATCTTTCGGCTTTTCCCGGTTAGGGGTCGCCACAGTGGAACTCCGGTCCACTACTGATCGGCAGTTGATTTTTACGTACCGGCTTGCCAGGCCTGACGCACAACCTTCAAATTGCTGGAAATTGTAATATTCTATAATTTTGTTTCAATTTCAAGAACTGCTTGGGTTGATTAGGCAGAGTGTACATGCAGGTCATCATAACATCATAGGCTGTATCTTTTCTTGTCGAAAGACGCGCACACACATTTGAATCTGTAGGGTATACATCTACCACAGAGCATGGAAAAAGGAGAGCAAAATTCTCATGGCTGTACAAGTTGATTCTAACCTCTTCAGTGATGTGTCTGTAGGATGCAGAGGAACAAACTCCAGTTGGATTTTAGATGTGGCATACAGCAGGAGGAAGAACAAGCTTAGAAAAAATACTTTTGTGAGGAAAGTGCCCTTAGGAGTCATCAGGCATCTGTAGCCCACCCTCGGATGGCCAACAGCAACTCTGAAGCCTTGTCAAAGGTGTCTCTGGAGGCAGGTATGGAGCTTTTTCTCACTTGGAAATTCATCATTGAGGTTATGTGGATTGAGGCAGTCCTATCCAGAGGATTGCACAATGCTCTTTTATCTCCCCTCAAACTTCACTTTCTTTATGCTTGCCCAACAGGAAAATGTATGTAAAGCCGTCATTGGAAAAAAGTAGTCCATAAGGTCCAACCAGATCAGGTAGTAGGATTTTACTACTGGTCCTTTTTAATGCCAGAATAGGCAAAGGATCCTGGGCTATAGCTTCAAAATCTTTATCCCAAAGGAAATGTAGTTGATCCTTCCTTGCTTGTCTGAAGAAGATTGGACATGCTGTTTAGATTTGCAGGATGCCTGTTTCCACACCAGAATTCTGAAGTCCAAAAAGGTGTCTGTGTTTTTTCAAGCCAGAACCAGTATCTGTTCTAGCTGTTTCCCTTTAGATACAGCTCACCCTCTAGGATGTTCACCAGAGGTTGTTATGCTGGTGGTCCTTTGCCATTGGACAGTGTCACAACGTGATCAGCATAACTGGATGGGTTGCAACTGATTAGTTGGTATTTAAGTCTTTATTGCCAGTGAGTCACCGTTGTTCCGTAGTTGTGCAGCAGTGGAGCTGGTATACATATAGTTAAGGAGAAGATAGGTGGGGCTTGTACTTGTGCAAAAAAAAAATGCCAGTATCCCTTGCACATTTAGTTATGACCAGGAGTGCTCATCAGTTTGTAGCTTTGTTAGGACCTTAACTTTAATTATGCATAGTGGAATCATTTGGGTGCATATGTTATAGCAGCCTACTGAGGCTTGCACAGAGTTGAGGCTTTCTCTTGCTTGGGACAGCTGGGTTGTAGCTGCTGCTTTCAGTTGAATGTGTCATCTGAACTTCATTTTTCTGCATTCTTTGGGTAAAGGTAAAACTTTGCATTGTTGTATTTAGCTTGCTGAGTTGCAGGCTATAAATGAGATAAACTGTCAAAACATAAGAACGTTCCACCTGATAGACTGGCAGAATCCAGACTTTGTTTTAGAGTGTCGTCCCTGGTCACCATTTGTTTCTTGACTGCTTTCCCTTATTTGTCATACCAGCTTCCTCACAAGGAATGTGTAGTAGTCTGAGTAAGAGGTACAGTTGTCTCGGACTGTGGCTCTCCAAAGCTTGCAGGAACCAGCTGAGGTGATTGAGAATCTTGCCAGCTTCCATGAAATACCTTGTTCACTTAACTTATTCAGTTGGTTGCAGTCATGAATACATCAGGCCTAGGGAGAAACATTGCAGTGGATGGATAGTTCATTCTTTTAGGACACTGTCTGAACTCTTGCTTCTTATCAGTATTCTGGATATGAGATCTGTTCTGACCTTGCAGTCCTACCACAAGTCTTTCTTAGGGTGTCATCACTGAATATGGCAATGATCCTGTGCTTCAGCAGACAAGAGGTACATGCTGCTAGCCCCCAATGCTGTGAACCTGTGAGTTTATGGGTGCAAACCTCATAACTGGCAAGTCTCTCTCACTCTCTCTAGCAGGCAAACCTGGATAATGCCTGTTACTGCTTTGAGTGATCCCTCAACTTCTCTAATTAGGAACATTTCCCTTGCTGTGATAGACTAGTCAGAAGAGAGAATTTGTTTTTTGATGTTGGGCTACTTTTTTAGGTATTGTTTTGACGCACATCTACCAAGTCATTTAGATTAATTTCCGGATATTCTGTTACTGTGGATATTAATTGCATGAAGCTTTCGAAGGGCATGTTTCAGGCTAAGTTTGAAGTTTCGGTATGGGCGGGGATGGTGTTCTTTACCAACTCTTGTTTCTGCACCCTCTTTGGGCCCAAGTGTGGCTCCATTCCCCTTGATGCCATTTAGTACTTTCCTGTGCCAGTCTTAGATTTGACATCAGACATTTCGGTGCAGGTGTCTCCCTGTCTCCAGGGGTCTGAATGAACAAGTTGACCTCACTGTTAGTGCCAGCATTCTCTGATCTGATTAGTGGGTCTGACTTTGCCTTCAATCCCTTGGCCCTGAGAGCTTCGTCTGTGTCTGGGGACTTTTATGGGGTCGATGCCTATTTTGCCAAGTGTTTTGTACACTGGTATAAACTGGGATCTGTCAGAACCCTTTGGCACTGGGCAACATGTCAGTGCAACTTTCATTGCATATTCATCCTGTGAAACATGCAGCACTTCTGACCATATTAAGATCGGTTTCTGAGCTTTCCCAAGCTTGCATTTGTGATGGAGCAAACTATGGTGCCTTTATGAGAGCACCAGCATAAGAATCCACTAGTGCTTTGTCTTCCTGAGAACATTCTGCCTCTCTCCAGGAGTGGGAGAAATAAACTGTAGAAGAAGAATGCAGCGTAAGCTGCCCTGAAGAGTCCTTGGTACCAGATTTCACTAATGTATGTGAGGTATGTTTCCAGTCCCCTCCTAGTGACCCCATATTTAAGTGGTTACTACAGAGTTGATGCATGAGGGTGTGGGTGGATAGCCTGTATCTTGCCCCTAGAAAAGGTCCTGTATTGGTCCTTGCTGTCTGTCCACCCCAACTCCCAGCGGAGGCAGTTAGATTCTTGGCCCAAAATATGGGGGGGGGGGTTGCTGAAAAGTTCTCTAGCCTGACCATCTTTCTAAATTCTAAGCATTATTTTGCCTCTAGCTGAAAAGAGAGAGTTACTTCATCTTGTAGAAGAATCCCAACACTATGTTTTGACATTGTCCAACACTATGTTTTGACATTGTTTTGAACAATGTCCATGAAAAGTGTGGAATTTTAAGTGTGAAACTCCGAGCCGTCATGAAGCTCAGTAGCAGAGCATTTTTTATTTTGAACATCAGAGTCAGTCTCGTGGGCTAGTAGGCACAATATTGGAGAAAGTTGTAGATAATAATTTGTACAAAAAAAAATTAAGAGTGTTTTATTGTATAAAGAAGCAGTTTATATTTTAAACTTTGGTACCACAAGGAATGAATGCAGATTTTAACTGGAGAGTTTTGCTTTAAATAATTTTTAAAGTAATTGAATGGGATTATTGGATAATTGCGTGAATGAATTATAAATATGGAGTGTGAAGTTTGTTCAGTATTCTCTTGTGAATGCGCTACCCGAGACTTCAGAGGAATAAATACTGTTCTGCTTTTTTTGGGTCACTGGTTTGTGGTTATTGTTTACAGTTTGTGGTTTAATTGGTGTTGGTTTCATGGCCAGTGACCCGAATGTAGATGTACCCAGGGTGTTTCGAGGTACTACGGATTCACAGCAGAGACCTATGGATAAGTATTTATCCCAACCTAATGAGCGAATGATGAATTTGTCTTCTACTGAGGCTGTTATTGGATCCGTGAGTAACCTGCAGCCCTGTATTTTGAATTTTCAAGCCTGGAACAGATGGGAAACAGACCGGAATTGCAGGCTTTCTAATCCGTTTTCTTCTATTGAACGGAAACAACATATACCCATGAGTACGGACATAAAGGTACTGTGCGAGTCTGTTGAGCCATTATTTTATAAAGGGACATCTGTTATTTTGAACGTGCAGAATTTGACTAAATATTTAGAATTGGAAATAACCCCCCCCCCTGGTCCAAGTGTACAAAGATCCAGCGACACCTTTTAATTTGGAAGATGAAATAGATTCAGTCTTCCATAAACGCTGGATACAGGCAGCCCATAAATGTACAACTGAATGGGTTGCTATACTTGCCGAGCTTGACGGGTTGAAGCAAACTAATCTACAAAAAGGCATCAATGTTTCAGACAGCAATATTCTGTCCCAAAACAGGTCCAAAATTTCTGAACAATATCCTGAAAGATATTAAACTAAAGGATCATGAACAGGATATTATGAACAGAAAAAACAATAAGTTAGAGACACCAGAGATTATGACAATGGTATGGCCTTCATCTCGAAAGCCAATAGCAAGAGAGCTAAACGTCATGTGACTTTCAATGAAGGGAGGAGGGTGGATAAGCGGCATTCATTCAGCTCAAGACCATCCTTTGAAACAGTTTCATCAGGCACGAATGATAACTTTGCATATAATGGGGACTATCTGCTCTTACCACCATAAAAGCATAAAACATTGAACAACATCAACAGACTTTTCAGAACCAAGGGGAGAATAAAACGTTTTACCAGGGCAAGAAAAGGCAGCGAGAAGGACAGTTCAACCATCAGTAAACGCCCCCAATAACAATACCAGCAATGGCAACAGAAGAACAAGAGGGGTAGATGGGTAAAGTAGACTCGTGGTAAATTTATCTGGTTATAGTCTAAATATGTATGAACAGGCCATATTAGAATGCAGCCTGAAATTTATTCCTACAGTCCTACTGAGGCTTCATGATTTGAAATGTGTTTTCCAAGTTTATTAGGAAATTGCAATTGAAGTACATGTTTAGGCATAATTTAGAAGCTGTACCTCAGATTTCTGATGAAAATATTTCTCTTGTATATGATGATGGTAATGAAAAAGCTTTATTTAATAGTAATGAGTTTTTTTTCTCTTTGTGTATCTGATGATGATACTAATGCATATTATTTATTTGATACAAGTAGTATAGAAGCCAAAAGTAAATTTATACCTGTGTTTAATTGTATGGAAACTATGCAGTTTCAAAATATGTTAAATTATTCTGTGGAGCAAGAATTTGTTGAATTTTAAAGTATGAATATTAATTACAATTTGACCAAAAATGAATGGCTAGCACTGAGAAGAAATGCATATTTGATATTAGAGCCTGCAGATAAAGGTAACAAATTAGTCCTGTTACACATTTCCCAATATTTAGCTATGTGCTATAATCCTCAAAATAATGATACAGTATATGAAAACATTCAGGGGGAGATGTATGAGCTGGCTATTTCAGAGTATGAACAATTGTTATACAAGGGTATTAGGTTAGGGTAAAAAGTTATGTCATTATGATACTAGTATGGCTTATTTTTGTGTACCAAAAATTCATAAAAGTATGGTTAATCCACCAGGGCACCCTATTGTTTCTGGTAGTAATTTTTTGCATAATATTGGGTGTATTTTTTACATGAATTAATATTACCTAAGGTATTATTGTTACCAGCCTATGTGAAGATGTATCTATTTTTTGTATTACAGAACATAGCCTAGAATGATCAGATGTATTGGATTACTCTTGATGTGAAGAGTTATACACAAATATTTATCATGAATTTGGTCTAGAAGCAGTGAGATTTTTCTTGGGGCAAGGTCCAGCAACTGAATATATAGTGGAAATGTTATATTTTTGTCTTACAAAAAAAACATTTTTGAATTTAGAGGAGGGTGATTTAGACAAAAAAGCAGGGTACAGCAATGGGGGCAGCATTTGCATCCTCATATGCCAACTTAAGTAGGAGTTTGAACAAGAATGTATTTGCAGAACTTCATTTTTTTCAACAATATGTTAAAAACTATAGCAGGTTTATAATGACTTGATTTTCCTGTGTGAAGGAGAAACAAAAATTGATGAATTTATATCGGAGTTGCAAAATTAATAGGTTTAACCTCAAATTTGAAGGTATACAAATAGGGAAAAAAGTATCATTCTTGGATGCAGATGTATCTAAAGGATATCTACATACTAAGATACATAGAAAATTTTAAGATAGAGTTAAGTACCTGAAGGCTACAAGTTGCCATCCTCCTCATACTATAGAGGCGTGCCCTATTGGTTGCATAGATTATGTAATGATACAGAAGAATTAAGACAGGAAATTCATAGAATGTATAACACGTTCTACTCGAGGGTATGGCCAGCAAATAATAGATGAGGCTTATTATAATACTAGTCAGATTAATACACAAGAATGTAAAAGAAATGGAGATGTAATAAGTTGTGATAGCAATGAAAGAAAAAATAATTCCGAGATTTACTTAATCACATTATATAGTGTTTTTAGTGAATAAAGTTTATAGCTATGGTGAAGTATTATTGGAATTTTTAAAAAAATCTAAGGAAGCAAGAGATTGGTTACCAGGGAATTTAAAATTATCATATAAAGTAGGGAGAAATATTTAAAGGTAGAGTGATTAAACCAGAAATTAAATTTTATGATGCACTGAGAACAGTTGGTACTGAAATCTGTGGTAAATGCAAGGCATGCAAGCATATTGTTGCAGGGTTTGATAATATAAATGGTATAAAATTTAATGGGAATGCAAATTTTAGATATACAGAGGGCGTTATATATGCACTTAAATGCCCCCGCAATAAGTTTTTATATTGGGGAAACAAAGAAGGCCTTTTAAAGTTAGATTGCTTGAACACATCAGAGACCTTGAAAATGTTAAAATGTCTAGCTCAGTAGCGGAGCATTTTTATTTTGAACATCAGTCAGTCTCGTGAGCTAGTAGGCACAATATTAGAGAAAGTAGTAGATAATTATTTGTACAAAAATATTAAAAATCTTTTATTATATAAAGAAGCAGTTTATATTTTAAAATTTGATACCACAAGGAATGAATGTAGATTTTAACTGGATAATTTTTGCTTTAAATTTTTATAGTAATTAAATATGATTATTGGATAATCGATTGAATGTGTTATGAATATGGAGTGTGAAGTTTTAGTATTCTCCTGTGAAGGCACCAGCTGAGACGTCAGAGGAATAAATGCTGTTCTGCTTTTTTTTTTGGTCACTGGTTTGATTTTTATTTACATATTAATATACGTTTCTGAGCTTTCCCAAGCTGCATGCATTTGTGATGGAGCGAACTATGGTGCCTTATAAGAGCACCAGCATAAGAATCCACTAATGCTTTGTCTTCCTGAGAACATTCCACTCCCTCCAGGAGTGGGAGAAATTAACTGTAGAAGAAGAAAGCAGCGTAAGCTGCCCTGTGAAGTCCTTGGTACCAGATTTCACTAATGTATGTGAGGTATGTTTTCCAGTCCCCTCCTAGTAACCCCATATTTGAGTGGTTACTACAGAGTTGATGCATGAGGGGGGTGGGTGGATAGCCTATATTTTCTATCTTGCCCCTAGACAAGGTCCTGTATTGGTCCTTGTCTGTCCACCCCGGCAGAGGCATTTAGGTTATTGGTCCAAAATATGAGTGCGTGCTGAAAAATTCTTAGCCTGACCAACTTTCTAAATTCTAAGCATTATTTTGCCTCTCTAGCTGAAGATACTTCATCTTGTAGAAGAATCATAACACTATGTTTTGACATGAACTGAAACAATGTCCATGAAAAGTGTGGAATTTAAGTGTGGAACTCTTAGCCGTCATGAAGTTCATATTCCTGCAAAAGAAAATTCTAGAGGAAATCCATGAATGTATGATTCAAACAGTGAGTGATAAGTGCCCTTCTTACTCCACTGTGAAGTGGTGTGCAAACTTTTAGGAGTTGACACCGTTTGAGGCCTTCCAGACCTTGCTGCATCTTCTGCCTCAAATCTCCATGCTGAAATTGTTGACCATAACCTGATTTTGGCAGATTGCAAATATCTGCTAAAACAGACACTGCAGATATCCAGGGAATGTGTTTGGTTTATAATCCTTGAGCACCTGGGTATGCTGAAGCTGTCAGCCGAGTGGGTGCTATTTGAATGTTTGAGAAGATGTCGAGTAGACACTTCCAAGTTGATTTTGTGGCATTTTCGTTGAGCTGGTGACAACATTTTGGAACGACTACTTACTGTTTATAAAACATGGTTACACCACCCCTAAGACAACAGTCCATTCAATGGCAGCACTCAAGACTCACCAAGGCCAAAGAAGTTCAAGACCCAAAAGTTAGGAAAGATCATGGCCGCAGTGTTTTTGGATCTGGAAGGTGTTGTAATGACTATCTTCCCAAGGGGCCAAACTGTTAATGCAGTATACCACTGTAATTTGCTGTGCAGGTTTAAAGGAGGCATTGAAAGAAAAAAGGAGAGGGAAGCTGCAGAAAGGACTCTTGCAAAAAAAAAAAAAGTCTGGTGACTTGAAACACTGCGCAGCTTCTGCAATAGCCTCCAAATCACTTGAAAATTGCCACCCTTTCAAAATCATTTTAAGATATGGAAACAGGAAATAGATGAGCAAGATCTGGTGAGCAGGGTGAATGAGCTATGCACTCAAGCATCAATTTTGTCAAAACATCTATAGTTTTGCCAGCCTTGTGAAAAGGTGCATTGCAAAACTATAGATGTTTTGACAAAATTGATGCTTGAGTGCATAGCTCATTCACCCTGCTCACCAGATCTTGCTCATCTATTTCCTGTTTCCATATCTTAAAATGATTTTGAAAGGGTGGCAATTTTCAAGTGATTTGGAGGCTATTGCAGAAGCGGCGCAGTGTTTCAAGTCACCAGACTTTTTTTTTTTTTTTTTTTTTTTAACCAGGGTTACAGCAACTTCAGACATGATGTGCCAAGTGTGTTGAACTTCTGGGTTAGTATGCTTAATATCTTGTAAGTTTCATGCCTCCATGTCATTCCCTTCCAGGTCCGGCTTAGAACTTCAGCAACCCATCATACTGTAATTTTCAGCTGCAGCCCTAAACAAGGCTTCCACCACCCAGACCTAATAATCTGCTGTGGAAGAAAACTTGAATGTCGCACATGTTTAGGTGCCAGAGTGAGATAGTGGACAAGACATTTAAGATGCTGGAGAAGGTATCTGATGACATACTGTGAACTAAACTCTGCAGTTGGATGACTAACCTTTTGATATCCGACCTCTCTATGTCCTTGATGTATAATGTAGTTGATATTGCAGTATGAACAGCAAGCACGGAGTCCCTGTGTACCATTATGCCTGATTACGCTTGGCTGATTTCACTGAGAATGTTAAGATACCCAACACCCTATGTAGTGTACCAGTCTACTTGATCTTCAGGTTGAGGACAAGTTGAAGGGTAAGGCTTTCCCAGTTGTTGGTTCTAGTCTCCCCACTGCTCGTCTTTCAAGCAGATGCATGAGTGTCAGTGTTCTTTAATTGTACAGTGTTGGCTGTCAGCAACAGGAGCTTCTGTAGTTGGAGGGGGATCCAATGTGGATTCCATGGTAGTCTGAAGAATGAGTGCCCACCCATAGGTAAAAGTTCTGAACCTAGCACTGAGTTGTCATTCCCCCCCCCCTTTTTTTTTTTAATGTAGAGGATACAAATTTGTATTTCTTTGCCTGTCCCTGTCGCACTCCTTTTGTTCTTAACATCCCACTTTGTTAGAAAAGGCCAGAGAAGTCTGCGGTGTTTATAAGCGACGACTGTAAGAGCCATCCAGGAGGTCCTACCTGACCAGAAAGGGTCCAGGTACTAGTCTGTAGTCTTTACTTCCCAGAAAGACCATGTAGCATGAGTAGTCCTGGATCTGTGTGACCTCAAATTATCAGAGAAATTATTCCAGATCATCACAATGCAATCAATTCCTTGCTTGAGGAGAGTGGGTGTTCTCTTTGGACTTCCAAGACTGCTATCTTCAGATCAGTTGTACCGAGAAGTTAAGGATGTTTCTGTGCTGCTGCGTAGGAGGCAGTCACTTTCAGTGCTGGGCCTTTTATTCATGCTCCACATCTCGCAGCATGTTTTATGAAAAATATTACCTTGGTTGCAGCAAAACAGAGGCTTTCCAGTTTGCTTACTTGAGCAAGTAGCTCCTGGGCACTCCAATGCTATAGAGAAAGCTTATCTTTCCAGTGTTCATATTTCCTAATGGTTTGTATAGACTTGGAAGAATATTCCATGCAAAGGCTTAGAAGCAGCTACTGGAAAACCTTGCTGTCGTGGGTTGTTTATCGGACCTACTACTTTACAAAGGCCAGTCTGCCCTTAAATTATGCTTATGTACAGTAACTGGAGACTCTGTTCTTCCAGCGCTATTCAGTAGTAGCATCTGTGTATATCAAAACTGTGGGACTCATGTCAGCCATGATTTATCTCATTCCGTGTATAAGATGCATTAGAATTCTTCACTGGATCCCAGAAGTGTGGATATACGCTTGAAAAATTCAGGCATCCAAAGCCTGTTGACCTCTGGTGGCTTTTCACCTCCAGCCTCTCATTGAGCAGTACCTTTTGCCTTGCCTTCCCAAAAGTGACTGTTACATGAATTCCTTCCCAGTGTGAGATGGGGGCACTCTGTCATGGCCAGACAGTCTAGGTGTTTAGTCAGATGCCTGTCCGCACATCTTCTCGCGATGAAGATAATTTCACTCTGCAGGCATTCAGGACACTTTCCTTCAGGGTGCACTTGCTATACAATCTGACAGCATGGCTGTAGTTCGGTATATCAGTAAGCAGAGATTAACTCGTGTCTGTCAAAAAAGTGATGAGGCTGTAGAAGTGGGCTGTGTCCTCAAGCTGTTTTTCTGGTGTCTACCTGCATTCGTAGAGAAGCCAGCTCCATTGTAGACAGGCTTAAACTTTGCTAATGCTAGCTCAGTTGGTTTCAAAGCGTGCTAGTAACGTAGCACCTATTCTGCAAGTGGTAAAGCTTCTCTGCAGCCTGTTTGCATTCTCAACAAATGTCAAGTGCAGTGACCCCCACCCACCTTGGGACAGCTCCCCAGGGATGCTCTAGCCCAGGTTTATCTGAAGTGTCCTCTATGCCTGTAAGTTTTTGTAGAAAGTAAAGCACAACAGCTTGAAGCCAACACCTTTTTTAGCCCTCTTTTGCCTTCAACATGTGTAGTAGTTCTTACTTTGGTCTCACTTTAAGCTACCCAGACTGAGGCCTTTCAGGACCCTTCTAATTAATCTGTCGCGCAAGACTTACCTGAACCTCCATACACAAGTTGAGCGAGTGTTTTTCTCCATGTTAGCTAATTGCTATGGATAGTGCTTACCCTCCTAGGGTAGTTGACATTGTCACATCGCCTCTGAGGTCTAATGCCAAAAAAAGTGAACCACCTTCAAGGAGCATTCTCCAATAGTTCCAGTATTAGGACCATCTATCTCAGATTTTTGAAGTAGGCCATAGTTACCTTTCCATTTTAAGGCACGTTTGTCTTTTTGTCTTCTCATTATTAACCTCCTTTGAAGGTTTCTAAGGCATTCCTCAAGCGTCCTTTCTTAATTAGACCTCTATCCAAATAAACCATACCCTCCTGAAATTTGTATTGTTTTCTCTAGAAACCAACTCTTAAAGTTACATTCAGAAGGTCTGTTCTGAAACTTTTTTCCTGTTTGTCATTATGTCTGAGAGATCTCAGAACTTGGGCCATGTGTGTAAAATATATTTGGTGTTCCACAAAGATAGTTTTGTGACCAGTTCCAACCTTCATGCATAAAATGGCCATAGAGTCTGATTTTAATTGGTCTCTTATTCCCATTTTTGTACTTGCTACATAAAGGAGAGTGTTTACTGTTCTCAGAAGATGCATAAATAATGGAACATAATCGGGTAGAAAATGTACAAATTACCTGACCCTGGTCTAGAGGGATGAAGTCCCAAGTATGGGATAAGATTTTAAGTCCTATCTGCTTGAGTTGGTGGTAGCTCATATGGATGTAAAAGATCCCATGGCACCCATCAGAAAGAGTAGTGGACATTTCCTGATGCCCTGGCCAAAACTTTCCCTAGTGGTGTAAGTACCCTCTCTCCTATCCCCTGAAGTAGGATGTTAACCTAGTGAGACTCGCCTGGTCATCAAAGGATAAATTTAAAAGTATTTTTAAATTTGTTACTGGGGTAGAACACTGGAAAAAAAGTGACCAATTACACAGTCAGCCCAGGTTACGTCATAATGCAACAACAATGTACAGTGTACAAATAACCATTTTATTATATTACCACAGGCAGTAAATGACTGCTTTTATAGACCCCATCTGAAAATTCAAGGGAAAGTGGGTTGTGATACTGAACAGTATGAATCATGAACATGCAGATATATGGTGGAGCCAAGTGTACCCAAGCTAGGTAACTGCTGTATGACCCAGTCATTCCTGTTACGGAAGCCCTGATGGCCCATCTGTCCCCCCCAGCTGTACAAGGTGAGTGATAGTAAGCAGGTTAGCTGCAAGTCCTGTGGAGTGACCTATCCTTCCCCTCCTACAGGCTGTATGCAAACTCGGCTTGGTCAGCGACTGGAGGTATGCATGCTCCAGTATATACAGCCTGTTTTCCCAGGCTTAACATGGAGGTCCCAGCCTACTGCTCAAGTCTGCATTATTGATTGGAGGTATGCATGCTCCAGTATATACCGCCTATTTTCCCAGGCTTAACATGGAGGTCCCAGCCTACTGCACACGTCTGCATTACTGATTCATGCAACAGTAGACCAAACCACCACTGTCATCATTTTGCAGGCCTAACCGCCTCCTTCTCCCAGAATGCACAAGTTAGCTTCAATAAGTCAAACTCTTCCTCCCTGGCCAGGTTCTTCAGACACTCCTGCCATTAACTGAACACTGACATCCTTGTTCTGCAAGACACTGGGATCAGCCCTGATGCCACTTCATGGGTCAAAGACTTTCTGTCCAAACATTTAGTCCAGGTAGAGAGAAAGCTTACTGTTTCCAACTGTTCTCTTCTAGCACCTTTTCTGTTGTCTGTATTCAGCAATCTCCCACTGGCCCTACACTACTAACCACTGTCTTTATGATATGGTTATCTACAGGCTTTCTCCATCGCTATAATTGAAATTCAGTTTTAAAATGATACTACTGCCTAATGTGTATATATAAAAAAAAAAATAATCATTTAATATCCTTGACTGTGGTAACAATCCCTTCGAAACCAGCACTTTTAGACGTTTGGGCATGCCCAATCATTAAATTGCCACAAATGCATAGAAAAGTTGATACAAAGACCAACTCTTCTGGGCCAACCAAATATTCCGTTTCTCACACATCCAGCAAGGGCTGCTGTAAGAAAAGGTGTCGTCCTTGCTCAGCTTCAGTATGGTCTCCCATTGTTTGCATCAGCCTCTGTCTAAAACACTGCCATCCTTCAGATGCTGTCCAGTAAAATGTTTATTCATAGCTAACTCACCATGGAATGAACACCACTGCCTTACTTTTTCAAAGGCCATATGGCTCCCAGTACAGGCTAGATCAATCTTCTTGGCTCCTTGCTCTTCAGACAAATGCAACACCCCTTCCCGTCTCGCAACACCCCTTCCCCTCTCTTTCAAAAGTTTTACTGCCACTCAGACCTGTAACCTAAGAAGCCCAGCCAGATGTGGTCCCTCCCTACAAACCCCTTCTCTCAAACTGCACTCTAATAGCAGCTGCTTCTTAATACTAGCTCCAAAACTTCCTCCTGACTTAACTAATCACATAAATTTTAGTCTTTCTTCAGGCCACAGTTCAAATGGTACTTAACAAAATGGTTTGAATGCAGCTGTCCATCTAAAGAGCATGTTATCTAAACTGCTATCTCCAGTTGCTTAGTACCTTTACCTGAAGTAAATCTGATCCACTTGGTAAGCTGAATCTCCATTTAGGATGAATGAGTTGCACGCCATTAGTGCTTTAAACTACTCATATAATCTAATCCCATCTTTCATCTTTTGGTGTCTATCAACTGTCTTAACTTAGCAACTGCTACCCATATCTCCACCACTTCTAATTCTCTTACTTCATCTCTGTTCATCATTTTGTATTCCAGTTATGTAATTGAAAGTATATTTGGTTTATTCGACTATATATGTATAATTCAGATTGTCCATGGTTGCTCGTAATTGTAAACCATTTCCTTGTGGTTATATTCTTTTGTGGAGTAAAACGATATATCCTGGAAGTAGGTAAGCATCACCAGGCATTGTAAGAGGAAGCAGTTGGAGCCTGGAAAAATTTTCTCCTTGCCAAGGAGACTGCTGCTTTTGGCCACAGGTTAAACAAGTAGTTTGACAGGTACATGCAGGTAGAACACTGATCCAGAGGCACCTTTTTCAAACTCTGAAGGAAGGTTGCAAAGATGTTAATAAAATACTTTGAGTGAATTTTATATTGTGTGGCACTAGATAAAATAAGAGGATATGTTATCTCTCTGTTCCAAGGTCTTGTACGCAGTTTGAGGGGACCTTTTTGAATGTATTTTTCAAATACAATTGCTAAGCTATCTCCTGCAGTAAGAACTCCTATCCCCTGCACAATACTGCACTTGGGTTCATAGGTGTTTACTAGGCTAACAACCACTAGGGCCTTTTTAAGCCTAGCCGTGCATCCCAAATCTCTGACAAGTTCTGACACCCTTAGGTGTAAGTATGGGCCTGGAAAATGAACCATTTACAGGTTACTTGTTTGCATTAGAGACATAAGTGTCAAACCAGGGATGAATTTCCAGTTCCCCGTCCAATTGTCCAAGTTGCACTTGAATTGGGTTAGGGAGGAACTCTGCTTCATATGGATGGGGAGCCTGTTCCATAGACTGGGTAGTCTCTGGAATGTATACCTACCTCTCCAGCAGGTCATATTTATTTCACAGGCAAGGTTCAAGTCTTTAGAACTGGTAATTCTGGTACTGTTTGTTTTGTGGATATGCAGGAGGTCCATCAGAGTGGGGTCTGACAATGTCCTGTATGCCAGACTGATCTCCCCTAAAAAGCCTGTAGGAGACAATACAGGGATAGGGCCTTGTCTCCTTGGACACATTACTTATGGCCCTGTATTCTTTTAGTGAGGAACCTCTGATGTTTCACTTGTTAGATATGCCTGGTTAGGTACGTACCAAAGGGTGCATTGTACTCCATGATGGGTCTGTGAATGCTGAATACAGTGGAACAATGACTTCCTTGGACTTGGATGCCATACCTTTGTTTATAAGTTGCACAACCTAGAATGATTTCCTCACCACTGTAGACATGTGATGAACAAAGGCTAGATTACTATGTGTGTGTCCAAGTCCCTGACTACTGGGTCAACTGCAAGGGGTGTTATCGATAAAATAGTTACCAGGGATGGATGACCTCCCAAAGGATACAGTCATGCATTTCTTGGCATTTAGTTTTAGTCTATGGCTCTGATGCCATTTATTTGTCTGTCAGCCCCTCCTGGAAAATATTTGTCAGTGTGAGATTCCATGACTGTTCCTAATTTGCATCTGCAAATTTAGCCAGCCAGAGACCACTGCCATAGGCCTTAACGTCTGAGAAGTAAATGCCAAAAAGGAGCAGTCCAAGGACTGATCCCTGAGGGACTCCATTTGTGACTGGCCTCTTTGTAGAGGTGGAATCCCCAATTCTAACTTCCTGGGTCCTGTCTATGAGCCAGTTTGGCTATCCATTGGGTAACGTACGGGTTTGTACCTAACCTCTTGAGTTTGTCATCAATGCCTGAGTGGGGTATTGTCAAATGCTTTGGCCAGTCAAGGTAGGCAGTGTGAACAATTTTGCCCTCATCCATTGCTTTGGGGAACCTTCTCAAAGTCCACCAGGTTGAGTAGGCATAATCTGCTCTTGATGAAACCAAACTGGGTTGGGTCTAGTGTCTGGAGGCTTACTATATCTCTGTTGATGATCTCCATGATAATTCTTTCCATGGCTTTACCTACAAAACTAGTGAGACTTATGGGTCTTTAGTTTCCAGGGTCTGTAGATGGCCCACCTTTTGTGCAGAGGGATGACTGTTGCCTTTCTCCATTCATGAGGCACAAAGCCTGTTTGGAGGCTACAGTTGAATAGTAGATCTGAAGTAGTTAACTTCATTTGATCAGCAACCTGTGGGTATCTGATCCGAGCCGGCAGCTTTCCAAGCTAGAGATCTGAGCTCCAAGCTCCTCCCCCTTACCCATAATACCCTGCTACCTCCCTCCAGTCCCCAGATCTCATTTGCCGTGACTTCTTTTAGCACGAGTGACGAGCTCCTGGCGGTTTGTGAGTAAATTAGAGGGTTTTATTCTCTAGTTTTTTCTTCAAAAATTGTGTTTCCTTCCGACCCTTAGTATACTTAGTAAAATTTTTTATAGTAGTCTGTTCATTGTAGTTCCTCTTCCCCTTATCTGTGTGTGAAAGTGTGTGTGTTAATATGGCTGAAGGCCCTAAGGCTGTATTTTCTAAATGCTCTTGAGTGTGACCATAAGCTCTCCCCAGCCGATGGCCACACTCAGTGCGTTATTTGCCTGGGGGTGGTCCATCTGTCATCAGGCTGCCAAATTTGTGTGGCCTTTGTCCCCTGGGCTTTGAGGGACAGGAGGACTAAGTTAATCCTTGCAGGCCTTTTGCCCACGGATTCTGCTTTGTCCTCCTCTCTCTCAGTGGCACCAGCTGCGGCTGTTCTGCTGACTGTTTCTGCTCCCCTGGCCGGGACTCAAACTCCCACTGCAGCCCAGGTAGAGAGGGACTCCAGGAAGAGAGAGAAAAGGGACAAGGAGCGTGACGGAGAAGCATAGGAGCCACAAGCGGCGGGCTGATTCTGCCCCCTCAGGCTCCGCTGGCTAAGCAGCTTGGTTCTCCCCTAAAGGTCTCCGGGTCTTCCCCCTCTCTGCTTCATTCTCCACGTTTCTTGCCGGAGGAGACCCAGTCACCTTCGAGGTCGTTGAAGTGGCCTTCCCCGCCAGTCTCGGTGGCTTCTTCTAGATCCACTGGGAGCCTTTCAGAAGTGGACATGGACCGGATGATGCTTGGAGAAAGCGGAGTGCTCTTGCACCGGGGGGGGGGAGCTCAGCCCCCTTCTTTGTCCCCATTGCTCCTTCTCCGATCCACTATCTGGTTTCAGAGCAGTCTGATCCGGGTAGCGTCGAAGCTGGGGTGTCGGCGCCGATAGTAATCGCTACTTCGATGCCGGCTGAACCCTCGAGTTTGTCTTTTTTTTTTTTTTTTCGGATCTGAGCTCTCGGGGCCGTGAGCTGAGCCCCGGGTCCTGGGGGGCTAGTGTGTCTTTTGCTCCGATGCGGTCGGAGCGCACTTCTCTTTCGGGTCTGATCGCGTCAACTCCGGTGCCTATCCATACGTCAGATCCGAGATGGCTGCTCTCTGATCCCAGGGAGAGCCATTCACCCTCTGCTTTAGATGTCGTGGAGAGGGTCCTTTTGAGGGATTCGAGGCCCCAGGCTCATGCTACGGATCCACCCACCATTCCCTCGCAGACGGGCCTGTCCTCAATCATCCGGCTCCAGGGACAGCCTGCATTTACGTCCTAGATGGTTCCCCTAGATGAACAGGACCTGGTTGGTGAGCCCTCCTCTGACCGCCCCCCCCCCCCCCCGAGGAGGTCCCTCACAAACGGAAGTGTAAAAGGAGGCACTTGGAATCCCTGGAGTCCCTCACAGAAGACACTGACTGGGAGGAAGGGGAAGGATCCCCCAGGTCACCCCCCCCCCCCCGAGGACTGCTCCTTTGCAGACATCCTGGAGATGCTGCGCATTAGAGGGGGTTGGTCGGGACCCCTTTTTTCAGAGGTAGGGGAGGACAGGGTGGATGCCTGCCCAGAGGCAGAGGGGGGTCGAGGGAACCCTTTTCCGATCGACCCGCGCAGCAACTCTGAGGGGTTGCCCAACTGCTCCTCTCTGGAGGCAGTCGGGGGCGTTTCTCAGAGCACCTAGCACATTGGGAGTCCATCACGATGGATCGCTGGGTGCTCTGTATAATATCCAGCGGTAACTCTATTCCCTTCCTGAGTTCTCCCGCTCAGTTGGGGCGCCTCCCTGATGTCCCACCCAATCAGAGGGAGGCGGCAGCCTTAGAGATAGAAGAGCTGCTAAGAAAGAGCCATCCAGTACACCCCCCCCCCCCAGGCCAGTCCGGATCGGGCACTTACTCCGGGTTCTTTTTGGTGCCAAAAAAGACTAGGGACCCAAGGCCAATTCTCGACCTGTCTACACTGAACCTGTCTGTTGCCAAAGAAAAATTCCGGATGGTCACCATTCAATCTGTTCTCCCCCTTCTGCAGGAGAACTACTGGATGTGCTCCATAGACCTCAAGGATGCGTACTACCACATTCTAATAGACAGGCGATCCAGAAGGTTTCTCCGCTTTCGGCTGGGAGCCAGCCATTATCAGTTCAGGGTCCTCCCCTTTGGTTTCACCACAGCCC
Source organism: Protopterus annectens (assembly GCF_019279795.1). Lineage (NCBI taxonomy): Eukaryota > Metazoa > Chordata > Ceratodontiformes > Protopteridae > Protopterus > Protopterus annectens. The sequence goes on along the minus strand of NC_056746.1, from coordinate 946,532,242 downwards.
CCAGGGTGTTCACCAAGGTCATGGCAGTTGTAGCGGCCCACCTGAGGCTTCAGGGAGTACAGGTCTTTCCTTACCTGGATGACTGGCTCATCACCGCTCCCACCAGGCATCTACTATGCTCGGCCAGGGATTATTTCCTGCATTGGCCCACCAATTGGGAATCACTGTAAACTACAAAAAATCGTCCCTTCAACCTGCTCAGGTCTTGGATTTCATAGGGGCCAGGATAGACACGCTTCAGTCCAACACTTTTCTGACATCGAACAGACTCCGCAACCTAACTCTCTGTCTTGGCTCTCCTACAGTATTCAGCCCCACCGGTAGAATTAGTTCTGAGGGCTCTAGGGTCGATTGGCAGTGGCTATCAACCTTTCACCCCTAGCTCGCTTGAATATGAGGGTTCTTCAATGGACCTTACAGGTCCAGTGGTCCATCCTTCGACGTCCATTGTACTCCCCTATTCCTCTCAGCAGGGTTTGCAGGGAATCTCTGCTTTGGTGGCTCCATTCCCAAGAGCTTTGGGAAAGGCGCCCTTTTTTTGATGCCTCTACCCCAAACCACAGTAACCACGGATGCTTCTCGCCTAGGGTGGGGGGGGGGCATTGCATGGGCAGAACCGTCCAAGGCACGTGGACTCCATTATCGGTGTTCTGGAGATGAAGGCGGTGCTTCTAGCGTTGCAGGCTCTCCATGCCCTTCTTCCTCTAGGGACTATTGCAATCCAAACAGACAACATGTCAGTTGTCTGGTACATAAACAAACAGGGGGAAACGAGGTTTTACCCTCTGCTGAGAGGCCATGAGAGTTTGGGAGTGGGCGATATCCACCAACCGCTTTCTGCTAGCAATGCACATCCCAGGTCGGTCCAACATTTTAGCAGATAAACTGAGTCGAACTATCCACTCACCTTACGAGTGGTCTCTGAACCCCTTAGTAGCGAACCGGATCTTCCTCAAATGCGGTCAACCTTGCTGAGATCTGTTCGTCACCTTCGAACACAAAGTGCAGCGAGTTTTTCGCTCTAATCTCCCCACCGGGGGAGAGCCCCAGAGACGCTTTGGTTCATGCTTGGCCATACGGTCTTCTTTATGCCTATCCTCCTCTCCCATTAAAGCTCATCTGTTGGCGAGCAGAGATATCCTCATAGCCCCATTCTGGCCTCCTCAAACCTGGTTCCCATTCCTGCGGTCTCATCTAGTAGCTCCTCCTTGGATCCCATTCCGGATCTAATCTCTCATCCTTCGGGATTGAAAACCCCATCTCTCATCCTTCGGGATTGAAAACCCCGAACCTGGACGACCTCAAGCTTTCGACTTGGTTGATCCAGTTCCGTTGTTGGCTAGGACTCCTGGTATCTCATCCGCAGTTAAATCCATCCTGGTGGCCGCACATAAGCCTTCTACCAGGAAAGTCTACAAAAGTAAATGGAAACGTTTTTCTATCTGGGCAGGGCATAGGAATTTGGATCCCTTTATGGCTCCCATTCCAGCAGTTGAGTTTTTATCCCACATTTTTCATCAGTGGGCCTGTTCTTAAACTGTGAAGGTTCAGATAGCGGCTATTTCCCCCTTCCACATTGGAGACCATCTTGGTCCCTTAGCTTCCTCTAAGATCTGCAAGACCTTCTTGAAGGATACCTTTCTTTTAAGACCTCCTGTAAAGAATGTGGTTCCTCCTTGGGATCTAACCTTAGTCCTCCAGGCTCTTACTGGTCCCCCCTTTGAGCCTGCAGCTTCGGTTGACTTAAAGTATTTGTCTTGGAAAACTGCCTTCTTGACTGCTAATTACCTCAGCTAGAAGGGTATCGGGAGCTTCAGGCCCTTTGTTCTAAACCTCCGTATCTGGTCTTCCAGAAAGACCGTTTTCCCCGGACTAATCACTCCTTTTTACCTAAAGTGGCTTCCAAGGGTAACATCAACCAATCCATTAATCTGCCTGTCTTCTTCCCTAACTACCAGAACAAAGGGGAGTACAGACTCCCTTCATTAGTTGTGCATAGACAGTTGCACTTTTATTTGCATAGAACGGCTGCCTCTCAAAAATCGGAGCAGCTCTTTGTTTCCTTTGCTAAGCCATCTTTGGGTAAACCAGTGACAAAGGCAACTCTAGCTAGGTGGATTTCTCACTGCATTTTGCTTGCGTACAAAATCTCTGGTCGACCTGAGCCCGTGGGCATTCGTGCACCTTCTACCCACTCTGTGGCTACCTCTGCTGCCTTTTGGTCAAGGGTGCCCTTGGATGATGTTTGTTCTGCGGCCACTTGGGCTTCCTCTTATACTTTTATTACACATAAGTTGGATTTGATATCTGGGGGGGGGGGGCATCATTTGGCTTTGCAGTGCTCCGGAATATCCTTCCATGAGGACCTCCCAAGTTTTTGGTAGCTGGGGACTCTTGTCCCACAGGTTGCTGATCAAATGAAGTGAACTACTTCAGATAAAGAAGTTATGTACTCGCCATAACGTTCCATCTGAGTAGGTAACTTCATTTGTCAGTAGACACGTCCACCTTTAGTCCCTGCCTGTGAAGTAGTTTTTCTAAATGTGTGGAAAGAATTATAACCTTGCTTTGTTGGTGTGCTCTCCGCAGCTTTAAACCATGTCTTAGTGATCACACAGACATCAGCATTCCCAAGGTGAAGAGAGCTTCTAGGGAGTGGAGTTTTTATTTAGACTCTTAGCATGGAGCAGTAACACCTTTAGATTTTCTTGGTTTTGATTTGCTGTGTCGTAAGTACTTTCAGTTTGGCATTGCCTAGTTAACCTTTATAGATACGGTCAGTAAAGCTAGAGATAATGGCACACTAAATTTTTGCAGCACAGTTTATCACGGAAAGCTTCTACTTCAGTACTCCTCACTAGATCTATCTCAGCCTTCCCTTTTGTGGTTTAAAAGCCACTTAGGTAATGGATATCAGTCAGTAAAATGGCACTCCACTTTCCCTCCATACCTCCTAGTCACCACTGGTGTGCCTCAAGGTTGTATCATCGGCCCCCTCCTCTAACATTCTCCCCAACACACTCCACACTGCAGGCCTCCGAAATGCACTGCGCAGATGACCCCTGACTCAAACTTGCATCAGTCATCATCAAAACATTACTCGGGAGGCTTTAACAGCCATTGAAATATGGCTTTGTAACTTGCAGCTCTTGCTCAACCCAGGGAAAAATATTCTTTTTCATGAGAGAGGGATTTGGGTGGAAAAGATGAAAATTTAAAGTCCTCGTCCTTGAAGTCACTTCTCGTAGCAAATTTGGGATGATAGCAAATTATCTTAAGTTAAACCTGCACGTACAAAATTGCATAAAAAAGCTGAAAAATAGGGGATTCTTTAGAGACAAAAACTATACCAATGCAACTAAAACCACACTTGCCACTCCTCATCTCACTGTTTTCCTCTCCCATCCTTACTAAACTCCAGGCATCACAAAAAGCAAACCCTGACAAATGCTATAATAAAGTGGCTAAATTGTTCAGAACCCAGTGCTGTATAGCACTAAACAGACCCAACTGTTTAGAACTACCCTATCAACTAACATAATCACTGCTTCTAGTCACTTATACAATTATCCAGCATTCATCTGCTTGTCCAGCACTAAATACCCTTCTAAATAATCATGTTCCCACATGGTCATTACTTTCCAATGACCAAAACCTTTTCTTTGTCCAGAGACCTGTCAGATCTGCTGGGCATGGTGTACTTACTATGTCCAAGAACTGGAACTCCTTCCCTGTATCCATCAAGATCAGTAGCCTCCTTCCAGTCCTTTAAAATCATTCTGAAAGACATTTCTATTCAAAATCTAGCTCTGTTCTTGCTTGTCCCCAGGACAAACCATATCCCTAAAAGTGAAGTAGTACCTATTCATACCTTATACCTCCTTTCTCTGTCTGTCTCTCTCTCTGTCTCAATATGCCATAACGACTGTTTTTTTTTTTTTTTTTTCTTCCCACTTCATCTTGCAGTTTGTTTCTGTTGTATTCGAAAGCAATCCAAGCAAGGCAGGCAGTCTGTTTCCAGTCGAAAATCCTTTAAGTACACAGACAAGCGATCCAAGTAAAACAAAAATAGAGTAATAGTTTCCTCACAAGCTTTCATATACTAGGTTCCAGTACACTTATTGAACAGTAGTAGTTTAGTCCAGGCTTCCTAAAATAGTTCAGCTTTAATTGCCACATGAGTTCATGTTTCTCCGGAATATTCGGTAGGTCTCCAAGATCACCCATGTCTGTGCAATCCAGGATCTGGAACTTAAGACCTGTGCGTCTTTTAATGAAGAGAAAGGTGTTTAGCTAGTGCATTATTTTTACATTCAGAGCGGATTTCTGACAGATGACCTGAAATCCGGCACTCTAGTTTTACAGTCTTGCCCACATAGAATCCATCACATTCATTGCACTGTGCCTTTTAAATTACTTTTGTAGTGTCAGTCAGCTCCTGCACTGGTCCTGATGATCTTTAAATAAGAGCAATAATTAAGGGCAATAAAATTATCACCTTGCTGTATAAATATACAAAATGTACAATTAGTTTAATATCTTTTAGTGTTTCTCTCATATGGTCTAGGTTTAAATTCAACAAAACTAATGTTCCTGGCCTTCCTATAAACAAAGGATGGGGCTTCACCCAAGATGTTAATCAGAAAAGGGTTTCCTGTGACAATGTCCCAGTTTTCTTCAATAACCGTTTTGATACTGTGATATACAAAGTGTATGTCAGGATGCTGCTATTTTTGCATTTGTTATTCTCTGGCATTTAACATTCTCCTGCTGGGGAGGTTGAGTGAAGGTGCTTCAGGTTCTTTCCAGTTCTATAATGGGTTCCAGGATGTTATTAACATCTGACTTTCATAGCTTCTCACTAGAAAATCATTCTCTAGTTCAGGTTTCTCAAAAATAGTTCCATCTCTGTGGTAATTCTAGCAAATCTATAGCCCTGGGAATTCACTACATTATACTTGTTTTTTGTAGGATGTAGACTTTTACTATGGAGTAATAAGTTAACCCTCATTGGTTTTCTGAATAGATTAGTGGGGATTCTGTTATTGTTGGTGTCCTTGGAAATCTCCATATCTAAAAGTGGTTGAAGTATAGCTGATTAATTAGAGGTATATGGGTTGAAAATCTTCCACACAGAAGCTTCTTGTACTGTTTTGTTTTTGGACCCGCTATACTTGTTTAGTGGGTTGTTTTGAGACTTCGGGGATACCACGGAGATTACTTGTTTTTTTTTTTATATTGTACTACCTTAACTTTAATTTGTCTCTGTCTAAACTGGCTAAAAGTTCTCTAAATATCAAATCATTGTCATACAAGTTGTATTTATTCTTAACCAATGTTTTCACATAATGTCTCATTTGGTGTACTTGTTTAGTCTAGATTTTTACAGTTTATTTTATTATTTTTAGAAGATTGTAAAATTATTGTTCTTTAAGTGTTTTTGTAATACTTTGGAGCTTTTCTTCCCGGGCCACTGCTGTAAATAAGTACATTTTCTCTTAAATTGTTAGGATTATTTGCCTCCCAGCTTCTTGAATAAACTGAGGCTCCACCCATGTAGATGAGAAGTACTGTGACCTGCTACTGGGTTAAAGATTTATTTATTTTTTTATTTATTTATTGTACTGTGGTTTGCTGACCAGGTACTGTTTTTCCGTGACCCAAGTCAGAGAGACTCTGAAGATGGCAAATTAATTGCATACAGTATTTAACTAACAAATGAAAAGACAAACTGCAGAAAATGTTGTTGACTTTTGTGGTATCCTTGTTGTTAGGACCAGAATTTAACAGTTCCGTCAAATCAAAGAAAAAGGGTCAGATCCTTACTGATAGAGGTGTCCTGTTTCATCTTCTGTAGTGAACTTTTTCATATGTTCAAGAAGCCAGTGAAGAACCTTTCAGTGGAACTCTCAGAACCCTCAGCGGGGGGCATCAGTGGCTGAGTCTTAACTGCTGCTGATCTCGGGTATCGGAGCAGAGGCCAAGATTCTTTGTGCATTCTTGTTTATTGCAGGATTCTGTTTCCCTATAGTCAGCAGCATCCCAGAGTCGTCCATGTCAAAATGCAGCAGCAAGGAAGAAGTTGCAAAGATTGGTGTCATCCCTTTAGTCTGAAAGAGGCCCGGTTTCCTGTCTGTTAGCACAGTGATCTAAAGTATTAATTTGGAAGGAAACCTGTGCAGCTGTCTGAATCGTATTCTTTCTGTTGCAACGAAACTGGATATTTTTTCTTCCATTCTGCTTATCTACATCTGATCAGAAGGTTCCTCAATTTTTATATTGGCTTTAGCCATTATTGGTTCAGGGCCCAACTCTAGTACTCTACTCTTTTACAGTCCCTTAACATTGCTGGGAATGTTACCCCATCAATTTTAATTGTTTACTTTTATAAGCCATTCCTTTGATATAAAGACCTGTCTGACATTCTCACCTTTTGGTGAGATCTGTAGGTGTTTTAAGTCCAAGAATGCTAATGACTTCCACGGTGTTAGCAGTGATATACTCCTATGTATTATGGGGCAGTGGCCTTTGTGACCAGTTTTGTTCAGATGGATTTATTTACAGAGCTGCATGAGATAGTATTGCACGAAACCTGATAATTTGAGTGAGAGCTGGCAGTTGGCTAATGGGGGGGGGGGATAAAAAGCTTGGGGGCTGTAGGTTATTAGAAGAATTTTGTACAATAGGGGAGCAGATAGGAAGGCAAAGGGATGAAGAACAGCCAGAGTTGGCCATGGAGGCAACAACGGAAGGCTAACCAGGAGGTAAATGGGTGGGGATAGGCATTCCCAAGTCAAGGAAGGATGGGGGGGCAACCGGAAGTGGGTGTCACCTGGGGGGGGCATATGATGACCTAAAGAAGTAGAATGAAGGAAATATGAGCAGGAGTAGGTGACTGAGATGGATAGAAGAGAGGCAGAAGTATATGGGTATGCGTATGCATACTGCTTTGAAAAAAGTGCAGGAAGGATGGAAAGAGGATTAAGTGCAGGGAGGGAGGGATGCAACAAGCAGCAACAGTGATGGGGGGGGGGGCTTGGATTAGTGGTATGAGCCAAGTGGTAAAGACCACTGTGGGAATCGAGGATGGTTTTGATGGCTGGACAAACTGTCATAAAGGGACTGGAGTCATTGCAAGGAACATTTTGCAGGAAATTTGAAGAGATGACTTAGATGGACCCTACCAAGAAGGGAGAAGAGTGGATGTATATTCTGAATTAAAGAAGCACAGAGGATATGCTTGAGCAGACTTGAAGTCACAAATATAGCTGAGTAGGTGGCGGAGAGATCAAGGTAAGGAGGTTGAAATGGGCATTTTCAGAGTCCTGGCTATGGTAGAGGACAGGATTAAAGAATATGATTTAGCTGTGGTAAGTAGAGAAAAAATAAGGGCTTTAAAATAATAGCATATGGGAGACCCGGACAAGAGACTGACTACTAATATGCATTTTAGGCTTGTCATCGCATTTGTAGTATTGTAGAAAACTAACTGTACATTGTTCATAGGTGTGTACTAGGCTAATGGCCCTGAAGTATTTACAAGCCTAACCTATAGAAGTGCCCTGGCTTCATGCCATCTGATGTTTGTTCCCAGTGCCTCTATGAAGTAGAGCCACTGGAGTGATCCCCTGGGGTAAAATTTTATTACCCATCCACTCAAGATCTCTCTTGAGGAGGGGGACAGTGAGGTGCTCTGCCTGACGTGTATGGGAAGTCTATTCCAGAGCATCAGCAGTCTCTGGGTGAGGAACCTGTCCCTCCAGCATGTTCTGTTGATTGTGGTAATGAGGTTGAGGTGTCTGGAGTATGTGGTGCGAAGGAATTGGGCTTTCTTTAGATGTAGCATTTCTAATAGAGCAAGTAGGTGATATGAGACAAGAGAAAAGCTGGAGTCTTGAGTCTGTCTGCGTAGGACATCTTTGTGAGGTACTTCTGTGGCCTCTCGGGCTGTTGCAGGTGTCTATTGAGGTACATGCCAAATGGGGGTCAGAATGAACTGGTCCAGGGCATTGGAATTTATGAATTCCAGGAAGCGTTGGGCCAGTGTATTGGTGCTTGAGTTTTCCCAGTTGATGGAGGGGTAGTTGAAGTCTCCTAGTATGAGGGTTGGACCTTGATGGATTCCAGGGTGCTTAGGAACGTGGAGTGAGAGTCTAGGGACATATAGACCTATAGCAGGCTATGACTTGGATCACTGTCTTGCCCAACATTGGTTGTACCTGAAGTATCTCTGATGCGTTATGCTGGGCTACTTGTCTGGAGGTGTGAATGTCCATTATGAATATGGAGACACCATCACCTTTGGAGCTTCGGTCCATGTTTTGGGGTTGAAAGGTGTGGCATGAGTTATAGCCTGGTACCACATGGGTGCTTTCTGACTCTCTAAACCAAGTCTTTGTTACAGCACAAATGTCTAAGTTCTCCATTTTGAGGAGTGCTTCGAGCGAGTGCATCTTGAGATTTAGACTTCTAGCATTGAGCAGCATGACCCTCCGATTGCGTTTATTTATAATGGTTATGGTGGTAATTTTGGTCTTTGGAACACTGCCTAATAAAAGGCACTGTAGGGGTGGCAAGAGTCTTAGCCAGTACCTGGAAATCCAGGGGTGACCAATGCAGGCCATCTTTGACAAAGCATCGATGTCTGTCAATCATGTCATCTCAAGCAGACAGATACTGGATCCCCTTAGTGACACCAGAAATTTAGCCAATTGTTGAAGTCGGTCATTTTTTGTTTACACTGCGGTACCATTCTGGGTGACAGGATACTGCTCGGGGTTAGGGTCATACCTGCTTGGGCCGCATAATCAGAGAGCTCCACCATGTCTCTTTTCATGTAGTCCAGAGATGAGCGTCTCTGGTCATTCACACCCACATGGACAATGACAGTCATACTTGTACTTGTGGAGTGACTTGAGTGCGTGTGTTTTCGTATTCTGGCACCCGATAAGACAGTTGACTGTTGCCTTCTACTTCAACCTAGTTGAGTGGGACATCTGTGTGCCTCACTATCAAGTCACCTATGATTAGTGTATTGCGCAAGGTGTTTAGCCTTGGGGACTTAGGTTGTGGGGCACACTGTGAAGATGAGCTGTGTGTCCTGTGGTTTGTGTTGTGGTGGTAGAGTGCGTTTCCGTCTTGAAGGTCTCTGTGTGTGATTTGTGTTTTTGTGAGAGCTGTGATGGAGAGTGTTCTGGATGGGGTGTGTGTTCCATGTGGTGTGGTGCAGGTGTTGACCTTCTCTTAACCAGCTAGTCTGGTCTTTGCTGGAGAGTGCTCAGCTTCCAATTTGGTGATATAAGTGCATCTCAAGTCTGAGTGTTGGGAGGTAAGAGGAGAGGGTTGTCTGTGTACATTAGGCAGTTGCTACACTGCCTCAGAATGCCCAGGTGCACCAGGTGGGTCTGTCAGAAAGCCAAATTCAGAGAATCTGTGTGCATCAACACATAAAGGTCGATGTATGATGTGAGCGAACACTGTAAACATCGAAAGGGAGAACACCAAACAGATTTCCTCTGCCAGCAGGGTGATGGTGAGTATGAGGAAGTAAATCCTTTTCCTCACTGTAGTGCAGTCTTGGAGTTGGTATATTTAAGTAGGGAGTGCAAGGGGCAAACGTTTTAAGTGTTTTGCTTTAGGTTTTTTTGGGGCTGGGTTTATCTTGCCTGTATGGTGCTGTTGCTTCCGGTATCATGGTCAGAGTTCTCTATTTCAGCGTTTATGGTGTTCCCTCATTGCAGTCATCAACCTTTTGTCGAACTCTGATTCGCTGAATTCGGCTTTTGGGTTTATAATATATACACCACCAGGTTAATAGGAGAAAGCACAGGGAGCTGCCCTTGATCATAACAGAGGGGTGGTCGTAACTACTAAGTACTGGAGTTATTTCTGTGAAGAACTAGTGCTGATGGCACTTACTGTAGGTGTGCTACAAAAACCTGTTGAAGTGCGAGAGAGCGAACTAGCAAGATCTATGGGAAAAACTGAAGAGCAGGCTTTCTGGCACTAGTAATAGTATTACCTCAGCTCGGCACTGCTGAGCGGAGCTTAAGCACAAACCCGTGCAAATGCGGGCTTTTAAACCAGAAAGTTGAAAGGGATGGAAAAAACTGCCCAAACGACCAGTAAACTATTTCTGGGCCAGAAACCACTCTTGAGTTAGGCTACCTAGTGCTTGCCACTCTCCGTGATAAGCTAGAAGGCTTCCCTCCAAAACGGAAAGGCTTGGGGGGGGGGGACTCCGAAGCTTACAAACAGTCCTGGATGCAGTAAATCTGTATCTGGGCTAGACTACAGGAAAGGCGGGAAACAAACTTTGAACTTTTTTTGTTTAACAGAAAAGCAGCTAAAACAGCAGTAAAACATTTCAAATGCAGTGCAAGTTAGCACACGAGTGTTTAGCAATATTAAAGCAAATACAGTTTAAATAAATGCAATTAAATAAAAAAATGATGAAAAACAAGTGCAGAAAGCAGTAAATTAGGAAAAATCAAAATGGAGGCACTTTCTCCTTCCTGATGCTCTTGCAGTCTGCAGTATGCCAAAACTGGAGCCGCAGTGCTTAAACAAGTGCAAACCTGCGTGAATGCAAGTTTTTAAACACGAAAGTTGAACGGTATGGAAAACTGCCCAAATGGCCGATAAACTACAATTTTGGGCCAGAAACCACTTTTCCTGTGGTAGATGGGCTACCTAGTGCTTACCACTCCCACTGATAAGCTAGACGTCTTCCCTCCAACACAGAAAGGCTTTGGGAGGGCTCAGAAGCTTACAAACCGTCCTGGATACAGTAAATCGGTATCTGGGCTAGACTAGTTACAGGAAAGACGGAAAACACAAATGCGGGTTAATAAGTAGTTCATCCTTGTTAACAACTAGTAGGACTGGAACAGTAGGTTTCCAGTTAACTTTTTATATCAAACTTTTTTGGGGATGTATTTTCTCCCCGTTTCTCATAATGAGCTTCCTCTCAAAATGGGCCTCACAAGTTTGTATCAAGAGAAACTTGTTCTACATTTTCACTTGCCAAATGCACATACAACAAAGCAGTAAGATTGACAGCATTTGTTGGTCTCTTAATAGATATGGTAAATTGGTGTTAAATAATGCTTGCCATTATCTTTTCTGTGTTTTGTAGTTACAGGTGAATGGCTTTTCCCGGTTAGGGGTCACCACAGCGGAACTCTGGTCTGCTAATGATTGGCAGTAGATTTTTACATGCTGGCGTGCCTTGCCTAATGCACAACCTTCGAAGGAACGCCCATTCACGCATGTTGCCACACAGAAGACGCTCTGAGAATCGAACGGGCAACGTCTAACTGTGAGGTGACAACGCTACCGCAGCACCACCACCGCAGTGGTGGATGTTCTTAGTGTTTCACTATTGCAGTCATAACTGTAGGGTACTCCTGCCGGCAGGCAGCCCGAGCTCGGCCAGAATTCCAAAGTCTGGGTCCGGCGTCGGCTGTACCAGCAAGTACCCTGACGTCGGAACGTAGAGGTATAAAGCTGACAGCCGACGCCATCTTCCCCAGTCTTTCTTGCCGTGCGGTGGAAAGCAGCTCGCAAGTTGTTGGTTGGCGGATTCCGGACAACGTGCTTTGATTGTCGTCTGTCCGAAGTCTTCTTCTCTTCTCAAGCTAAGTACCCCGTTGGGGAAACTTTTTTTTCTTGCTCCTCCGATGTCAGAAAAAGTTAATTGTATATCGTGTGGAAAACAAATACCTCATAAAGATTTCCACTCTTACTGTCTTCCTTGCTTGGGCCCTGATCACGACGTTTCTTGCTGTCGGTTTTGTGCCAGGTTTAATTCTCGCACGATTAAGCGTAGGTGCGATTGAGCCTTGAATTATTTCGGTAGACAGTTCAATTATAGGATGTCGTCGGATACTTTACAGACAACCGGAATTCACAAGAAACGCAAGGATAGGCCTCCGAGGTCCAAACAGGATACTTTGCAGCTGGAGCCAGCTTCGGGTTCGGCTGTCGTCAGTGAGGCGCTTTTGCAGCCCCTGTCGTCAGCCACTTCGGAACCGATGGCCGACGCAGACTCCCATGGGGAGCCAACTAGGCCTAGTACTTTAGCTGCTGCAGGACCTTCGGATGTCGCTCCTTCCTTCAGATGGGTCCGGAACCGCTGTGCAGGTGTACCGGCTTCTGAGGGGGTTTTCAGGCCTTCTCCTATCACTATTACTACAAAGACAAAGGCAAAGTCAAAGACCCCTGTTAAGCCAAGGGTTTCTTCTCAAGCTTCTACGGATTCAGCTCCCATGACCCAGAAGCAATTATTAAGAATGGCCGAAGATTTGCTTACTATGATTAGAGGCTCTCGCCCTCCTCCTGAAAAAAGGCCTAGGCAGGGTATTCCTTTGGATTCCTCTGATCAGGCTTCTGTGTCTTCAGTCTCTTCCTCTGACCAGGATTACTCTTTTCCTCCCTATGAGGATTCTGATGCAGAGGATTCTATTCCCTCTGCTTCCCCCCCTGAAAATTTTTCTTTTGGGGAGACTTTGCATGAGATGAGAGAGCATTTTCATTGGGAAGGTCAGGATTATTCTGCTACTAAGAAGAGACTTGGGGAGTTTCTCTTTCTTCCTCAACACAGGCCTGTGGCTATTCCTCCTGTTCTTGATATTGTGGATGATGCTTTCTCTGAAGCTAACCTGAATCCCGATTCCTTTCCGCCTGCTCCTTCTAAGCCGGATAGATTTTACAGGGTCCCTGATTCCCATCAATTTTTGTATAAGAACCCTTCTGCAGATCCTAAAACTATTTCTCAGGGTTCCAAGGCTGCTACGGCCGCTTCATCTAAAAATCCTATTCCCTCTGAAAAGGATTCTCCTGCCTTGGACAGATGGGGCAAAAAGGTGTATGCTTCTGCTACTCTTTCTATTAGGGCTTTAAATTGCCAGTTTCATATGTTCAAGTATCATCAATTTCTTAAGCAAAGACTTTCTACTTTTCCTGCATGTGCAGAGGATAAGGAATTACAGGATGTATTGCATGCAACTGAACAAGTTAGCAAACATAGTTTACATTGTGGTTTTGATGCCTTGAAGGCTTCTTGCAGGGCCACAGCCTCTGGTACTGTTATCAGGAGACATGCTTGGCTTCAAGAGCAGAATTTACCTGAGCAGGTTAAGGCTAAATTATTAGATGCCCCTGTTCAGCATGATGTTTTGTTTGGGTCTAAGGCTGAGGAGGTTATTAAAAAGATGGAAGATAAAGCGAAATCTATGCAGACTGTTAAAGATTTCTTACAAGTTCAGCCTCCTAGATTTTCCAGAAATTGGCCCTCCAAAAATTGGTCTTTTCCCACGTCTGACAGGCCTCAAAGGGGAAGATATAGACGCTCCAGAGGTCGGGCTCAAGCCTCTTACAGGTCCAGACAATGGTCTGCCTCATCCCCTAGAAGGGGAGAAGATGGATCTCAATCACAAAGGAAGCAAACCCAATGACTCCCTCTGTTGGGCTACAGGTCCTCCTTGCCTGGAAGCCCCTCTCGGAGGAAAACTTTCTCTTTTCTACCAAAATGGGACACACATTACCAAAGACAAATGGGTTTTAGACGTGATTTTAAGAGGTTACAAGTTCCACTTTCATACTCTACCAAGGTCTTTCGGTTGGCCAGATCTGCCAAAACATCAATGGTCAGAGGCCTTACATCAAGTGGACGCTTTATTGGCCATGAGAGCTATAGAACCTGTTCCACTTTCAGAAATGGGAAAAGGTTTTTACTCAAGACATTTTCTGGTCCCAAGAAAACAAAACTCATGGAGACCTATTCTGGACCTTTCAGTATTGAACACCTATCTGGAAATTCCAAAATTCAAGATGCTTACTCTACAACAACTTCTTCCAATGCTCTCCCAAGATGCTTGGATGGTGACATTGGACTTAAAGGAAGCCTACTTACACATCCCCATCAGGCAGGAACGCAGAAAATACCTAAGATTCAAGGCAGGTTCGAGGCATTTTCAATTCTCTGTACTGCCCTTTGGCTTATCTACTGCGCCCAGAGTCTTTACCAAATGCCTGGCTCCAGTAGTAGCTTATTGCAGACTCCAAGGGATTCAAATTTACCCCTATCTGGACGACTGCCTTATTCAGGCGGACAGCAAGGATCTTCTTCAACACCTGCAGTTTGTTCAACGTCTACTCCTTCTTCTGGGATTTTCAGTGAACACAAAAAAGTCACATCTGATCCCCTCTCAGCAAATGATTTTTTTAGGAGCTCTTCTAAACACAAGCTCACAAAGGGCCTTCCTCACTCCAGAAAAACAATTACAACTGGCCTCAATTTACAAGACCTTGGCTACTTTAACTCGGCTCACTGCAAGGAAATTCCTGCAGGCATTGGGCTACATTGCTTCTTGCATCCTGTTGATTCCAAATGCAAGGCTTCATATGAGAACTTCAATGGTACCTAAAGAGTGTATGGTCACAGCATTACCACAGTCTGGACACAACAATTCCACTGATTCCCTGCCTCCAAAAAGAATTCCTTTGGTGGTCCAGGGCTTGTGCTTTAAACGAAGGGAACCCTTTTCGTTTGCATCAACCTTCTCAGATCATAACCATGGACGCTTCGGATTATGCTTGGGGAGCTCATTTTCTAGACCTTTGCCAGCAAGGCTCTTGGACAAAGAAGCATCTTCCCTGGCACATCAACTTGAAGGAAATGTTGGCAGTCCAAAATGCTCTTCTAGCCTTCCAGAATCTTTTACATCCAGTGCCTCTTCTGGTTCGTACAGACAACACCACAGTCATGTGGTACATAAACAAGCAAGGGGGCTCTCACTCTTACCCCCGCTGCAGACTAGCCATGAGTTTATGGGACATGGCTCTAAATCTGAATCTGCATCTTCAAGCTCAATTCATTCCAGGAAAACAGAACCTCTTAGCAGACAGTCTAAGCAGAAACCTGTCGGATCCTCACGAATGGATGCTGGACCCCAACTTGTTCAGCAGGATTACTGCAGTTTGGGGTTGTCCTCAGATCTGTTTGCATCCCATCTCAATCATCAGTTGCCTCTCTTTTTTGCACCAGGTCCTTCCACAAAACAGCGTGGAAAGTGGATGCCCTGTCATTCAGCTGGAGGAATCTTTCGGGATATGCCTTCCCTCTTCCTCTTCTGCCTCGGGTGTTACTGAAAATAAAACAGGACAAACCAAAGTTTATCATTCTGATAGCTCCAAATTGGCCAAGGCAGTTTTGGTATCCAACTTTGAAACACCTATTCCTGGAACCTCCATGGATTCTACCTCTGATGCCTTCTCTCCTGTCCCAGCATCAGGGTCTGATGCTGCACTCTCAAATCAAGACTCTATGCCTGGCAGCTTGGCTCTACAAGGGCCTTAGATTCCTTCTCTTCCCAAACAAGTTTTGGATGTTCTTTTAGAAGCTGGGCGGCCTAGCACTAGAAAATCTTATGGTTCTAAATGGAAAATATTTTGTATTTGGATGCAGGATCGAGGTTCAGATCCTCTCTTGCCTGATATTTCTTCCATTTTACTTTACCTCGCAGACCTTTTGCTTAAAGGCCTCTCTTTTTCCTCCATAAAAATCCATGCTTCTGCTATCTCGGCTCATTTCAACACTGGTCCTCCCTTTTTTTCTCACCAGCTGGTGAGACAATTTTTGAGGAGCTAAAAATTTAAGACCTCCCAGAACTCCTCCTGTTCCTGCTTGGGATCTTAATTATGTCTTGGAGAAACTTACTTTGCCTCTCTTTGAGCCTGCTGCTGCTTCGGATATCAAGTTCTTATCCTGGAAAACAGTTATCTTATAAGCATTGACTTCTGCTAGAAGGGTTTCAGAGTTACAAGCTCTCATGGCTGTGGAACCATATCTTATCTTCCACCAAGATAGTTTCCTTGAGGACCAATCCTACATTTATGCCTAAAGTGATTTCAAAAGTGGCTCTAAATCAGACTATTCACCTTCCTACTTTCTTCCCAAATCCTCAAAATAAAGGGGGAAGGATCTTGCATTCATTGGACGTACACAGACAATTACGATTTTACCTGGACAAAACTAAAGATTTCAGGAAATCTGATCAATTGCTCATCTCTTATGCCTCCAGTTCTCTAGGTAAGGCTATTTCTAAAACTATTTCCAAATGGATTGCTCATGGAATAAGGTTTTGTTACTCTCACCATGGGAAACGGATTCCAGGTATTGTTAGAAGTCATTCTACTAGAGCAGCTGCCACTTCAGCAGCTTTTCTCAGAGGAGTTCCTACCAAGGACATTCTGGAAGCTGCCACTTGGAGTTCAGTGCATACTTTTTCTAAGCACTATAATCTCCCTTTGTATTCTAAGTCTAGGGCAGGCTTTGCCTCTGCTGTTTTTGCAGGGCCTTCTAGCTGCCCCTTCTTCTGCATAACCTCCTCCCTCATTCACAGCTTTGGGATTCTACCCTACAGTTATGACTGCAACAGTGAAACACGAAGAACATAGTACAGTTGTGTACACCTACCATAAATGTAGATGTTAGAGTGTCTTCACTGTTGCAGTCGGTGTTTCCCTCCCACCAATCCCCTCTATTTTTCACTTGGTCTCTCTTCCATTCCCTTTGTGGTGTTATTTGTGTTTCTATTTGGACACCTTTTGGTTTCTTTGTTGGGGGTTTCTGACATCTGGGGCAAGAAAGGCTGGAGAAGATGGCGTCGGCTGTCAGCTCTATACCTCTACGTTCTGATGTCAGGGTGCTTGCTGGTACAGCCGACGCCGGACCCAGACTTTGGAATTCTGGCCGACCTCGGGCTGCCTGCCGGCAGGAGTACCCTACAGTTATGACTGCAACAGTGAAGACACTCTAACATCTACATTTATGGTAGGTGTACACAACTGTACTTTGCAGGTGAATAAAAGTTTTAAAAAGTGCTCTAAATGCAGGCTTAACCATTTCTACCCAGATGGCCACATTTTGTGTAGTCTGTCTTTGGTGGAATATCTAAATCAGATGTATGGTATATTACACATGTTTATACAACTCTGAGGAAACTAGTGAACAACAAAATTAAAATTCTTTCTTAAATGTTTATTGTCTTGGAAACTGTCTACACTAGGAGCCTTTTTGTGTGCTGTTCTTCAGAGGTTGATCCTGTTTGTGTCCAGAACAGGTTCAGGTTTTTTGACTCCCATAGACTCGAGTAAAAATATTGATGAGAGGTGTTAACATGGGGGGAGAATAAGGCAAGTCTGTCACTCACACAGACTGTTCCACAACTCAAATTAAAAAGCAGGGGACTGCCTGAATGTAAGCTGTTTGCTCCTGAAGGCAATGGACATTACTTGTTGCTTATGTACAGTTTAATTCCTTTCCCATTGAGTTGAATGGCAACTCTTGGCGTCCGTTCTAGTTGTGATCAAGTAATGTCCCTTGAAACCTGCTTCCTTATTCCATAAAAGTAATCTCATCTCGCTCTCTAGTACCTCTTAATTTTGACTGTGGGCAAAGTTTAATGGCCTCAGTTGTATATTTGCTACACCCAGAAACCTGCCTTTCCCAGCTCTGAAAAAAACATTGGCATTTGTTTGAGATTAATTGTCCCCTGTATTCCACCTCAGTATATTCCCTTCTGACATTTTGCAGTCTGCAAGTTTGAATAGGATAAAGTGAAAAATAATGGCCATTGTAATGCTTGCACAACTCTCCTCAGACTACCTACAGAGACTAGCATTTTAAAACTATTTATTTGCACATGACTGCTCTCCATCCCTGTACACACAAGAAAAATTACCACTTCTTACTTTGTGCGTCTTGGTTCTTTTGGTAAGTATTTGATGTCTTGCAGGAAGCTGCATTTGCTACTTGATAGATCCACTCTGATCACCATTAAAGTCTGGGGAATGAGGGTGGGGACAATGGGTACATCATTGCTTATTGCTGTGGACAGTATGTATGTCTCAAGATTGTTCACAGATTTCTCTAATGTTCTGATAGTGTGTTTTGTAGTTATGATTGCAGTGGTTTCTGCTGTATCAAACCATAATCTGGTGAAAGACTGGATATTCTTTGGTAAGCACCACTATCAGGTCTGGGTAGCAAATGTCTGTGAGCATGTCTCATTGATTGGCTAACCATGGCATGTTATTTTCTGAGAGGAAAGGAAGTGAGATGGCATTCTTGTACTTTTGTGATTTGATTATTGTGTTGGGGATGGTTAATTCATTAAGTTTGAGGCACCTGCATTGTTTTTTCACTGTTGCATAACTGAAATTTACTGCTGAGGAAGCCCTCGGCCAGCCTGACTACTAGAACGTTTTCTCCTGTTCCTTTTCCTCCTCTTAAAGCCTGAAGCTGCACTAAATGACAGACATCTGGGTATAAAAGGAGTCGGCCAGCACCACCACTTCAGTCCTTTTCTTGCTTTCGGAGCTTGAAGCAGAATGCTAGTCATTGTGTCAATCGGTCCACACCAGAGAAAGAAGACATCTAAAGCTGTGGCCCCATTGGGGGGTTTCTCTTGCGTTTCTTGACTAATGTTAGAGAAAGTAAATAACTGCCTTCGCTGTAGAAAGCAGGGCTTTCACTCCTTTTGTTTGGGCCCAGAACATGATGTGCCTAAATGCTGGTTCTGTGCTTGCATTAACAGTAGAACAGTCATGCACAGGGCTGTGATTTTAGCTAAGCACTTGGCACACAAAGGCCTTAGCGAGTCTGTCATTTGCTGATCGAACTGAGGTTGATCTCCCTAGGCTCAAAGAAAAGCACCCAAAACTTCGGGTACTGGGTGACACTTATTCGTTGTCTGGCAGTCCACCTAGGCTGGTTATAGTCAGCACTAGCCTCTATCGAGATGCATTTGAATCTGATGCACTGCTGGGTTGTATTTCCATACAAACTGAAGGACTTGGCTCACTGGTTAAGTCGAGAGCTGCTTTGCAAGTTCTGCTTGGTTCACCTTTCTAAGTACTCTGCTCTTTTGCATCCTGCCCCTAACGCAGATGTCGCCCTCCAATTTAAGTCCAAGGCATCATAAAAATTCTGCATTCAGCGTGCCCCAACCAAGATCTAGTGGCTGTCACTCCCAAACTTAGGCCCATCAACGGCACCTAGTTAGGCTGGTGAGGATTTGATCTGCAGAACAGACCCCTTTCTCTCCCTGGTTCTGCCCCTAAATCTTTTGGTAAAAGAAAAAGATACCCCCCCCCCCCCAGGAGTCTTCTATTTCTTTTGACTCTGGGGATAATGATGAGTCCACTACTGAAGAAGGTTTATCTACTGCTACTTATGGGGATTCAGATTCTGATGAGAACTTTCCTCAGCCCCCCCCCCACCGGAGTACATTTTCTTTTGTACCCTACATACCACGAGGGAACACTTGGAGACAGTTCTGTTTAACATGAAAAAGCAGGCAGTTCTGCATGGCAGCCCCCCCCCCCCAAATTAACAACCTGGATGATGTCATGACCCCTTGGCAAACCGGTCCTGGACAATCACAAGAAAATTTAACTCTGCTAAATGGAAATTCACTATGGTGCAGACACAAGGCAAGAGTCCTCTGGAAGCTCATATACCTCCTGGTCCTTTCCTCCTTGTAAGAGCTTTTTGTCAAATGACTTTCTTATTCCTTTACTCAACCCCCTCTTTTCTCCCATTCTGTCAGGAAACCATTCCTGAGAGGTTAACCACACTAGGCCTCTGAGGAAACCCCCTGTTCCTGTGGGGCCTCTGTTTCATTGTGTAGAAGCTCACCTTCCCACCTTTTCATGCCAGTGGTCTCCGGAAACATTTAAATTCCTGACCTGGAAGACTGCCTTCCTGCTATCAATTATTTCTACTGGAAGGGTTTCAGAGATTCAGGCCTTTGCGTGTGGAACCCTTCATTTTCTGCCCAGAGTCTCTTGGGACCATCCCTTACTTTGTCTAAAGTGGTTACAGAGATTTCTTTGATCCAGACCATCATTTTGCCTATTTTTTTTTTTTCCTATTCAAAACAAAGTAGAAATAATCCTCCTCTTTACTTTGAATGTGTGTAGGCTGTTTGGACAGAACAAAGAATGTCAAGAAGTCTGAAGAGTTTTTTTTTTTTTTTTTTTTGCTGGCATTTACGTGTTGCTCCAAATGGATCTCGCTCTGTATCTTGTCTTACTACAGCCATCATGGAAAGAAGCCTCCAGACCATGCAAGGCCACAGACCACTAGGACTATGCCTACATCCACTGCTTTTCTAAAAGAGCTGGCTACTGAGGACATTTTAGGAAGCCACTACTTGGTCCTCTCTGTTCACCAATCCTCTTCCAACCTTCTGCAAGTTCAGAGTGCCGTCTTGCAAGGCATCCTTTCCTTACCTTACAAACTTTCCATCCACCCTCTCTTTTCAGCTTTGGGGTTTATTCCATCATCTATGACTGCAGCAGTTGTGTACACTTGCCATAAAAAATGTAAATGTTCAGGTGTATTCACTGTTGCAGTCTTTCCGGTCATCCTTCCCCTTTTTGCCCCTTGGGGTTGGAGTGGTTATTCTCCTTTCTAGTTCCAGGTTGATTCCACCCCCCTCCTCCTCTATATACACACACTGGAGTTTTTGAGCTTAGGCCCTTGACCTCTGGGTCCTGTTAGGGGACTACTATCTGGTGTAAGACTAACTCCCTTTATACACAGATGTCTTTTATATTGGTTAGGAGTCCTCATTTTCAGGGATAAGAGAAATTCTCTGGTGGTTAGGAGTCCTCATTTTCAGGGATAAGAGAAATTCTCTGGTGGTTGGGATGGCCAAGGGCTTCCACGGCAAGAAATCCCATCAGTTATGACTAAGAACAGTGAATACATTCACTCTACATTATGGTAAAGGTGCACAGCTGTACTTTAGTTCCACAGTCTATCCTACAACATGTGTTGATGGGCTAAGCAGTTGAAAAAAAATTCTCACGGATTCCATTTTTTTTTTTTGTTTTTTCCCCAACCTATTGCCGTATGTAAATATACTTTGTTGTATCCCTTATGGACAGAAATATAGCATAACATTGCAATTTATTTCAAGTTCAGTCTTGGTATTTTATTTACTCACTGCCTATGACAGTCCCAAGTTTTACTAGGTACCCTTTACAACTCTGTTTTTATTTGATTAGTAGCTTATTTCGGTGATGTTTTACATGTCATCTTTCTGTTTAGTTTAATTTTTCTCATGCGCAGAAGCTGTTGGATCATGGGTTAAAATTTTTGCTGTTTTAGGCTTTTGAGTGATGGTCTTTGAATTCAAGTTTTATGATGAGTCATTCAAGAAAAAATATATGTAACACATAATTTTGCCTGGAAGTAAAACAGCTTATCTTTTAAATTACACAGCCTGTTTTTTTTTTCTTCAGAATTCCATGTTTGATAGTTTTGTATTCCATTCTTATGAGACTTGTCCTTCTTTTCCTTTTTCATTGTCTTGATTTATTTTTTTTTTTATTGGTTGTGTGGTCTGACTTCATCCTGTAATCCTAGGTTAGATTCCTTCGGTCTCATTTTGCTAGCTGACTCTTGAGCAAATAATTTGGCAAGTGTTTTTCTTTGGTCTGAAAAGTGATACTGGTTTCTAGCTAGATTTGCATATTTAACACATTTTTGTTTTTTGTGAGGCATTGCATTTTCATTTAATCAAGATTATTTTGAATCTTGATTAATCTCCTTAGACTTTTTCATAGCTGAGATCTTTTCACCAGTGGATGTTCCCGTTAGTCTCACTTAGTTATTTTTCAGTTCAAGTGTTTTAGAAATGTAGCATTTCTATACATTATGTAAGTGAATGTATTGTACTGTAAGAAAGCGCTTCCTGATGTACTGCAGATAACACATTTTATTCCACAAGTCTCTTCAGTATTAACATCTTCTTGATTTCACACAAATGTCTTTTACTGACTTCAGTTACGTCTGATAATTTTAATCGGGACATAACCTCTCATTTCAGTAGACATATTGCTCCCAAAAAAGCAATTGGTCTCTAGTTGCTTGTCATCTTCCAGATTTCATTACCTACTTGCACATCAGCCAAGGCTGTTCCTACAGCTGCTGCAAATGTGGAGGGGGAACAGCTGCTTATATCGAAGAGTCCTAGGGGGATTCCCAAAATACTTGGAGGTGCCCGGTGTCCTCACTGAACAAGGCAGGGGTCAGAACCTCCTAAATTTGTTAAAGATGTTGTTCCTTTTAAAGAAGCAGCAGAAGACTAAGCAGGTGGCCCCTGTGGCTAATGAGCCACACAAGGAGCGGCAGGACTTTATTTGGGGGGGGCTTTTCAATGCCATTATGGCCAATAAAGCTCCTTATGGATTATCTGTTCCTTTATCTTCTTCCAAACGTCTTAGGGAATCTGATTCCTCTGAAGAGCTGGATTTAGTCTTGAGGAGTCATTGGCATACTCTGTTGTAGAGTCTGAAGAAAGTAGTTTTTTCTCTTGCATGCCATGTGGAGGAATTGCCCTTTGGAGATACTGTACTTCATTTAGTGGAACACTTTAAGTGGGATTGTTCAGGTTTCTACCTTTCATAAGAGGTAGTATGAACTCCCTGCATGTAGATTCTCTTAGACCTTCTGCTGTCCCTCCAGTTTTGGGTGCCCTGGACATGCTTAAGACGACTTATGGGCAGAAGGCTGGGAATCTGGAAGCTGAACTGTTCCTGAAGCCCAAAAGTTTTTGTATAAAACTCCTAACTCTGATCAGGCTTTTTCTGTGGCTGCTGATGCACATCCAAGTTTGTGTCCTCCAAGCTCATCCTTTCTGATAAGGACAGTCTTGCTGTGGAGAGATATGGGAGCAAAGTGTACATTTCTACTTCCTTAGCCTTCACGGCTGTTAACTACCAGACCCATATAAGTAGATGCGTACTGGCTCTTTCTACGCTAGGAGACATTCTGACTGATATGAAGGACACTGAGGCAAAGACTCTGTCATTTCCCTTTTGAGTTCTGCTTCTCAGGTGGCTTGCCATTTTAATAAATGTAGCTGTGATGCTGCTGATGCCTCCTCTAGGGCTGCTGCATCTGGATCTGTGATAAGGTGGCATTCTTTGTTGCATACATGCTCTTTCTGAGGACATTGAGGCTAAATTACTGGATTCTCATTTGCACAATCAGAATTCTTTGGCACTGCAGCTGCTTGGCTTTTTAAGGCCCTACAATGAGGATGACATTTTGCAGGATCTGAAGCAGATCTTCTCTTCTATTTCTAGATGTTAAAGTAGTTACCATATAAACCTTCCTTTGTCTGCATTTAACTTAGCCTTGTAGAGGTAAAAGGGCTTCCAAGAGTTTTTCCTGAGAAGACTTCTCAGAGTAGTAAAGGTCAAAAACACAATTTCCCTGACAAATCTGCTTCTGTTTCAGAAGTCCACCTGTTCTCCTTTGCCAAATTCCTCTGTCTGTTTGTGGTGATATGTTGCCAGACAGAGTTAACCAGACTGTTGGGTACTTTTCAATATTAGAAAGGGTTGTTTTATGATTTGGAAGGTCCTGTCCCCCACCTGCCTCATTTTCCTTTGGCCTTCATGATCTTTTGGTTCGGGGAACCATCCAGCCTGTCCCCCCTTCCCAGCAGGGTAATGGTTTTTACTGCAGCAAGAAGGGGTCTTGGAGGCCCATTCTAGTTCCCCTCTTTCTCAACACCTTCCTAAATGTTCCTTCCTTCAGAATGTTGTCTTTCCAGGCATTATTTCCTCTGTTACTTCTCCAGGCTTTTCTGGTGTCCCTGGGTTTAAAGGATGCTTACTTTCATATTCTGTTCACCCTCTCTTCAGGAAGTTTGTTTCTTCCTGACAATCACTTCTCTGCTTTGCCTTTTGGTCTTTCTATAATTCCAAGGGTCTCTACCAAATGCCTGGCCCCTGTAATAGCCTTCTGCAGACTTGAGGGAATTCAAATATTCCCTTACTTGGTATTTAGGCCTCCTCTCAGCAGCTCCTGCTTCAGGGTCTTCACTGTGCCTTGTTGCAGTGTGGGATTCATCTTTAAATCTGTCTGTGTTGACCCACTCTCAGGATAGTGTTTTTGAGATGCAAGATTCAGACCATATCAATGATGGCTAGTCTCCCTTCGGCCATGGTCCTTTCTTTGTCTGCTTATTTTCAGTTCCTTCTCCCCCATCTTTCAGATGTTGCTACAAGAGAATTCCTTCTGGAGTTCATGGCATCCACTCTTTCCATGGTTCCCTTTGCCAGACTCCATTTTAGAAAATTTCAGTGGTATCTTAAGACTGACTTCAACACTGCTGTCCTGTGGATTTTCCTGTTCCTCTCTTGCTATGTCTCAAGCTCAGGCTACACTGGTGGGTTTACCAAACTTCCCTAAATCCAGGCCCATCTTTTCAGGTTCCTCTTCCCATTCAGAAGCATCCAGTCCAGGTTGGGGAGGTTTCTCCAACAAACTGAAGGTCCAGGGAATTTGGTCTCAACTGGCAGACCATATCAACATCAAGAAAATGAGAGTGCTCATTCTGGCCTTTCATGCCTTCCAGTCTGAGAGTTCCAGGCCCAGTAAGAATCTGCACATCAGTCATGTGGTACATCAACAAACAGAAAAGCACAAAGTCTTGCCTTTTTTGCCAGCTGGCTGTTCAGGCTTGGGACTTTGATCTTTAGGTGGTCTGCATTTCCTCAGAGCTCAGCCTTGTGGCCAACAGTTTGAAGCAGTACTAGGGCAGATCTTCACAAACAGATGCTTCACAAGGGAGATGTTCCTAGATATGGATACCCCACTGATGTACTTCCCTCTCAATCACAACTTCCCCAGTTCTGTTCCAGAGTGCCAAGTCCTTTGTCTTGGAAAGTGGAAGGCTCTGTCTTTTTTTTCTCTTTTTCCAGGATTTCCCTATATGCCAAAGGTGGTTTAAGTATGAAGAAAAGATGACAATTTTGTTCTTGAATCAAGCCATTCTCCTGTCTTATTTTTTCTGTTTCCACAAAATGGTCCTTAACGCCTTGGATTTACATAAACAGTTCGGATTTTGTTTAGATAAGGCAAAATATCAGGAAGTCTGAACAACTTTTCCTTTCATTCCAGGACATTGTGTTTTGCTGTTTCTAAGCAAATCATCTCCTCTTGGAACTCTTAAGGCCATTTCTTTATACTATTCCTTTCATGGTAAGCAGTTTTCTTCTGTTTGGGGTCACTTTAAGGATATGGATACTAGATACAGTTTGGAAGCAGATACTTGGTTTCTGTACTGTACTTTTGATAACCATTACAAGTTGGGGCCAGGGCAGGCTTTATCAGGGCCATCCTTTTATGGGCTGTTGGAGAGCTCCTCTGTGGCTTACTCCTCCTCGTCCTGAGTTAGCTTTTGTACTCTCCTAGATGTAGGGAAGGCTGCGGCAGTAACAAGGAAGGACATTGTGCAATTTTGTAAGAACAGTAGTTGGCCTACTTTCTTACTTTTGCAGTCTTCTGTTCCTCTCTCCTTCCCCCTGTTCTCTGCCTTCCTTCTGCTTGAAGTCTTGATCTCTCGTCTTCTACCCTTCCTGAATGTGTATGTTTTTGTTTTTCTTGTTGTGTTGCACTAGTTCTTCTGCGGCAATTCAGTTCTGAGGATTTGGCATTTGTACGTCAGTTGTGTACCTTGCACCTTGGATGCAGGAAATAATCTGACATACGGCACCTGGAAATTGTAAGGCTTTGGTATGCTGGCCAGACTTTCAGCTATCCTTGGCATGATATCCCAGATGTAAAGAATACGCAAAAGTGAAAAGGACCCCTAATGTTCTCGTACAACTTTACCTTTTTGTCACCCCTATCCTTCCCATGTTTTGCCTATTTGATTTGTCCATTTTTTCTTAATTTTGATGTGTTCATTTGCAGTGCTGGTGTTTAACTTTTCTGCTTTGACATACATTTCTAAATCCTGAACTTCTGTTGTAAGACTAGTTGCTTTATGGATATTTGTTTTCTTCATTCTGATACCATGCCTTTCATATCTCTGGATTTTCCACTAGGTGGTGGTACACTCAGAATTCGGACAAGAATGCGCAGCTAACCCTCTGCTCTTTCAGTATGCCCACTTGTACTGGGAATTAAGAACACTACAGAAATGCGAGTACCATTATTCTCCTTTATCACTACTGTTTGTTCTCCACCATCTCTAGAGGCACTACAGCCCCCCCTCCCCAATCACTTTTCTGTTTAGGAATGAGGCTATAATCTGTTATGCTGTGCATTGTCACCCTTTTCAGAGTGGCTATAGCATTCTCTCCCCCCCCCTCTAAAGCAGGTGTCTGCCATTTATGTCCTAGAATCTGTTCCACCTTCCCGAAACACTTGTCCCTTTGGACCAGGACCCTGTAAATGTGGAAATCCTTAGTGTAAGCAGATCACGGTGTCCTAGTACAACACTGTCCTGATAGATGCAGAAGGATTTTTGAATCCCCTGCTGATTGTCTTCACAATTTTTCTAGTGTGCACTAGCAGAGGTCTCTGGATGCTAGCCCTGGGCTAACCCCCTCCCTTCCCAAGATTGATGAACTAGCAAAAATGCTGCTTCTCTGTCTCGCAGACATCTCCTTAACTGAACCAGAATCACCTAGGCCACAGTTTCATCTATGACATAAAACTAAAGCATTCATTCCTTTGGACTGCAACACCTGAATTCCCCCCCCCCCCCATCCCCCCTCCTCTTAAACTCACACAGTTTAGTGGATCTCTCATTAGAATATACTACTTTGTTGCAAAGTAGTAAGCTTGTACATTTTATATTTCAAAATTACTTTGGAAAATAACTTTACAGAGAGATGCAACTACAAATCTGCCGAGACTCCAGGAGCTGTAGTAGTGTTTAATACAATGGACTTAACATAGCACATTTTTTTCCCCTCCTGTAATACATTAAGCATGAGATGATTTTAAACTTATCCATCTGTTTCCAGACTGTCCCTACTGAGAAAAGGTTGGGGGTCGGGGTTCTTTTCTGACTTTTTTTTTTTTTCTTCTAGGCACAGCAAGTGCCATCTCTAGACAGTGTCCAGAATTGTCTGGTAAAAATGTGCAATTGCTTTTTGAAAAACTGTGCAAGTTGTAAAATGTAGGATTTAATTCACAGCCTGTTCATTTGAATTAAAAATTAAAGTCTGGCTTGTAAGCTGACATCCAAAAGTGTGCCAGAGCTATCACTGTTAGTGGGAAGTGCAATATTTGCTCATTTCTGCTCCTGCACACAAAATTTTATACTCCATTCTTGTGCTAATACTTTAATGTGGTGTTAATAACTTGCCCTTTGTATGTGCAGAATTTTCAGGGCATTTAGTGTGGTTTTTGATCATTTGTCGTATAAAAATTGTTTTGTACTTTTTGCATCTACTAGGAGATAGAGCAGCATTGCTAACAGTTCCAGTGTGTATTAAAGGATTTTCATTTTTGGGAATCCTAGTCAGTACTTTCTGGTATTATGCATACTGTCAGTTTCTATAAGATATGCTGTTTGAAGTTCGGCATTAGATGGAATGTTTGTCTGTAGTGGAAGAACTGTTACAGTTCAATGAGTGCAATGTTCAGGGTGTCAAGAGATGTGTACGTGCTAATGCATGCTACTGGACATCACTCCAAGGCGTAGCATAGGTTGTATTTCTACCTTCCCTAATGTTGATTGAAATGATCGTTTTTCTTCACAGCTATATCCGCTATTCACAAATCTGTGCCAGGGCTGTCAGAGCAGCGTTAAAACCTCAGTACAGACAGCAGGCTGAGAAAGCTGCAGAGTCCAATGTAAAATTGATTAAAAAGGCAAAACAGTAGCAAGTAAGTATTTTCCCCCTTGTACTGTTACTACTGTTAATTCTATTGAACAATTACAGTATATACTTAAAATTAATTTTATTTACTGTTGATTACTGTTTTAGATAAAACTGACCTAGAGCTGTGTAATTGTGCTGTGGCCTGTTTTTTGTCATTAGGTAGCATTGTCGTCTGTACCTAATAATGAACATAAGACTTGTGTTTTCAAGAATCAATTTACTGTTATAGCCGTACATTCCCAGTGGCAACCATTTTGCTGCAGAGTCAAATTTTAATTGTACAATAATAGCTCGTTGCCATTCAGTAATGTGAGTACTGATTGGACAGCCCAACCAGCATGCCTGTTGAAAATCAAGCGTATACTAATAGAAAAAAAGTTTGGCTGATAAATTACCATTGAGCGGCCAAACTTTTCTGTTGGCATATGCAGCAAAAGGCAGAGCAAAGTACGAGAAAAAAATCTGGTATGTTTTGCAAAAGTAAAGTAACAAATCTGCCTAATTTTCTTTGCATTTCTGCCTGCCCTTCCTTGGCTCTTAGTAGACTCTTGTACCTCTCAACTGTCAGGATGTTTGCAGAATGTCCAGATTTTTGCTTCATAGTTAAAGATCATTTAAATAATGGCAGACAGTTGAGGTTTAGGGTTCATATCCTTCAGAAAATCTCTCTGTCCAGTAACTTTGTAAATTTATAAGAGCAATGCAGTTGGCCCCTATTCTTGGACATTTAACCCCCCCCCCCACCACCAAAAAAAAATTATTTGGCTTTGTTCAGATTTCTTGCATTAAAAAAAAAGGTAATTGAGATTCTCTTCTCCATTGCTTCTCTTTTTAACGGCACTGCTCTACTGTGCAAGCATGATCAAACCACTCCAATTGCTGGTAAATCCTGTATTATCCACACCCAGTCGTGGGTGGTTGCATCTAAGTTTAAGTGTCAAACTTATTTTTAGAAATAAATCTGTGGTGGTGGTGCTGCGGTAGCGTTGTCGCCTCACAGTAAGACGTTGTCCTGTTCGATTCTCAGCTAGAGCGTCTTTTGTGTGGGGACATGCGTGAATTTGGCGTACCTTCGTTGAAGGTTGTGCGTCAGGGCCGGCAACTCTGCACATAAAAATCTACTGCCAATCAATAGCGGACCGGAGTTCCGCTGGGCGACCTCTAACCGGGAAAAGCCGAAAGACACAACAACAACTTTTCTGTATCCCATTAGTTATATTTAAACAAATTTTACTGTACTTTCAGGGATCCTAAATTTTGCTGCATAACATCTGTCATTCCTTCTTGTAAAGCCAGTTTCTTCTTCACTCCCACATGATATTTTACCCTAGCTCTTGCCTTCTCTGAAGTGTGAAGTGATTATTTATTCATCCATTCTTTCTTTTTTACTTGTGCTGGAAACAAACTTTTAATGCAGTAGA
Organism: Protopterus annectens; assembly: GCF_019279795.1. Classification (NCBI taxonomy): domain Eukaryota; kingdom Metazoa; phylum Chordata; order Ceratodontiformes; family Protopteridae; genus Protopterus; species Protopterus annectens. Next base: position 946,503,110 of record NC_056746.1, on the reverse strand, counting down.
ACAGCCCCTCTGGAGGGCAAGCATGTGTTATGCAAGTCATGACATGCCCTGTGTATGGGGTCTGCTGAACGTATGTCCAGTTCTTTTATTAGCGGCATGAACATCTTTTGGAGTTTCATCCCCTACCAAGCTAGAGGATGTCAGTTTAGCAGTGCACCCCCATTTCTAAGGATGGGGGGGGCTGGTCAAGGACCAAATTCTTTGCATCACCCAACTCCTCCACTGATGAGATCCGATTTTCAAAGTTGAGTTTTCTGGCTCATGTCAGGGCTTTATTCCTTTCTCTGCCTCTAATCAATTATGTCTTTGTATGGCATTCTGCATGTACTTTTCCTACCATTTTAGGATCAGGAGATTTTTGCTTATTCTTTCAAATGCTTATACAGAATTGCATTTTTGTAGGTTCACTTATTCCAGGGACTTGCAATGTGCAGACTAAAAGACGTTCGCTTTGAGTGTTTTCTGCAAGGATTTCATTTTTAGTAAGTAATTTTGTTAGCACCAAATTTTATTTTTGTTCTTTTTGATAGGGCTGACACTGTTGCAGTCATTTATAATTGGGTTATCCTGCTGGCAGGGCTACCCTCAGTCGGCCTTAATTCCAAAGTCCTGGTCCGGCGTCTGTTGCTGTCGCCTCTTCCCTGATGTCAGTGCGCCAGGGGTATATACGATGTAGCAGACTCCATTTTCTTCAGTCTTTCTTGCCACGCGGTGCCCGAAGCAAAAGCAGTTTGCAAGTGTCGGTCGGCCGACTCCTGAGATTTTTGAGATTGAATTTCAGAACCAAAGTCTTCAATAAAGCTAAGTACCCCGTTGGAAACTTTTTTTCTTGCTCCAGACCGATGTCAGTAAAAGTTAACAATTGTGTTTCTTGTAGGAAGCAAATACCTCATAAGGATTTTCATTCTTACTGTATTCCTTGCCTAGGCCCTGACCACGACATTGCTAGTTGTCTGTTTTGTGCTAGATTCAACCAACGAACTATTAAGCGTCTGTTTGATTTTGCTTTACATTACTTTGGCTGAAGGTTTAACTACACAATGCCGTCGGAACAGCCGACTACCGGAATTCATAAAAAACGCAAAGACAAAGAAAAGGACAGGCATCCGAGGTCGAAAACAGACAAAGCCTCTTCTAGGCCAGTCGCCGGTTCTCAGTGAGGCACTTTCGCAGCACCTGACACCCGCTACCTCAGAGCCACAGGCCGCTTCCGACTCCCACGTGGAGACTAGGCCTCTGGAAACTCAAGGTATTGGGCCTACGGAAACTATTCCCTCAGATGGGTCCGGAGCCGCTGAGCAGGCATCTGCTTCTGAGGGTGTTTTCAGACCTACACAGCTTACTATCAAGTTTACTTCTGCAGCCAAGGCAAAGTCTAAGACACCATTAAAGACAAACAAGTACAGCATTGTCCTGGACAGTCATCCATGCCAAAGAAACAGATGCTTAAAATGGCCGAGGACCTAATTACTTTGATCAGGGGTTCCCAACCCCCTCCTGATAAAAGGCCTAGGCAAGACACTGACTATGACTCCTCTGATCAGGTTTCTATTTCCTCGGATTCCTCTTCAGAACAGGGATATTCTGCTCCTTCCTATGAGGACTCTGATGCTGAAGAATCTATCCCTTCAGCCTCTCCTCTTTAGGATTACTCTTTTGGGGAAACCCTGCACACCATGAGGGAGCATTTCCATTGGGAGAGCCAGGATTATTCAGACTCCAAGAAAAGGCTCAGAGACTTTATTTACTGCCTCAGCACAGGCCCCTTGCTATCTCCCCTGTACTAGATATTGTTGATTTTTTTCTGAATCCAGTTTGTCTCCGGATTCTTTACCTCCTGCACCAGTCAAGTCAGATAGGTACTACAGGGTCCCAGACTCTCATAAATGTCTTTATAAAAACCCTGCTGCTGACCCAGAAACAATTTCTCAGGGTCCCAAAGGGGTCAATGCTTCCACTGCAAAAAACCCTGTTCCTTCTGATAGGGATTCTAGAGCACTGGATAGATGGGGGGAAAAAAAGTTTACACTTCTGCTACTTTAGCTGTAAGGGCTTTAAACTGCCAGTTTCACATGCTTAAATATCAATAATACCTAATGTCTTTGCTAAAACAGAAAATGCTTACAAGTGCAGAATGTCCTGACCATAAGGAAATGCAGGATTTATTGCATGCAGCTGAACAAGTGGGAAAGCATACTCTACAATGTGGTTTTGATTCATTAGAGGCTTGTTGCAGAGCTGCAGTTACAGGCTTTGTCATTCGAAGACGTGCTTGGTTAAAAGAACAAAGTTTACCTGATCATGTTAAAGCAAAATTATTGGATGCTCCATTACAGCATGATACTTTGTTTGGTGTTAATACAGAAGAGGTGTTAAAGAAAATGGAGCATAAAGCAAAATCAATGCAGACAGTAAAGGATTTCTTACAGGTTCAGTCACCTAGATTTAAAAGGAATTGGCGTTCTAAAAAATGGTCCTTTCCAGTGTCAGACAGGCCACAAAGAGGCAGATAAGACTCCCAAGAGGCAGATCTCAGCCCCAAGGCTCATACATACCTAAACAAAGGGGTGCTTCAGCCCCCAAAGGCGGAGAAGACAAATCACAACCTTATAGGAAACAGTCCCAATGACTTCCCTCTATAACAGCCAAGCACTTGCCTTTTGACAGCACCCTTAGGGGGAAAACTAGCACTTTTCTCACAAAATTGGCACATGATCACCTAGGACAAATGGGTACTGAATATTGTTTCTCAGGGTTACAGGTTCCACTTTCACACCCTACCAAGGTCAAAAGGTATGCCAGACATGCCACAAAACCAATGGGCAGAGGCACAAAAACAAATTTCTGCTCTCATGGACATGAGAGCTGTTCAAAAAGTACCACAGCAAGAACAGGGGCAAGGATTTTACTCGAGACTTTTCTTGGTACCCAGAAAGGACAAAGCCTGGAGACCAATACTGGACCTGTCAGTTCTAAATACTTTCCTGGATGTTCCAAAATTCAAAATGTTGACACTGCAGCAACTTCTACCCATGCTGGGCAAGAAGGCTTGGCTAGTTACTTTGGACCTCAGAGGCATACCTGCATGTCCCGATCAGACAGTCTTGCAGAAGATACCTCAGATTCATAGCTGGCTCAATGCATTACCAATTCTCTGCACTGCCCTTTGGCTCATCTACTGCGCCCAGGGTCTTCACAAAATGCCTGGCACCAGTAATTGCATTTTGCAGACAAAAAGGAATTCAAATATATCCCTACTTGGACGACTGCCTTATCCAAGCAGAGAGCAAGGACATTCTAATAAAGCATCTGGCTTTTGTAAAATAATTACTAATTTGCCTAGGGTACACCGTAAACAAAAAGAAATCAAAACTAGGGTACACAGTAAACAAAAAGAAATCAAAACTAGTGCCCTCTCAAGAGATAATATTCCTAGGTGCAAGCTTAAATACAACTGCCCAGATGGCGTATCTCACACCAGACAAGCAAAGGCAACTGACTCATTACTTTCAAATGATGGCAATAAAGACCCAGCTACTTGCAAGAAAAATTCTGCAGGCTTTGGGCTTCATGGCATCTTGCATCCTACTAATTCCATATGCAAGACTGCATATGAGGAAGCTACAATGGTACCTAAAAAGTGTTTGACTCATTGCCACAGCCTGGAAACAATAACTCTTATTCCCTGCCTGCAACAGAAGTTTCGATGGTGGGCACAGGCCTGTCACCACAACAAGGGACAGCCTTTCACTTTACCCACAGCCAGGCAGACCCTAACAACAGATGCATCGGATTATGCCTGGGGGGCATACATGGCAGGAAAATGTATTCAGGGCACGTGTCCCACGGACCAAATGCATCTTCACATCAAAAAGAGATGCTAGCTGTACAGAATGCCCTGACAGCCTTCAAGGACCTACTTCAACCAGGACAACTATTACTAAAGACGGACAATACTACACTTATGTGGTACATGAACAAGAAAGGGGGCACACATTCCTACCCCCTCTGCAGGCAAGCCGTGACTTTGTGGAACACAGCACTGATCTATCAAGTACATCTGCAGGTACAGTTCCTGCCAGGAAAGAAGAATATTCTGGCAGACGAACTAAGCAAAAACCTCATGGACCCTCACTAGTGGAAACTAAATCCACAGGTCTTCAGCATGATAACAAGGAAATGGGGATGCCCAGACATCTCTTCGTCTCCCCTCACAACTACCAACTACAGAGATTCTGCACAAGGACTTGCCACTCACAAGCATGGTAAGTGGATGCTCTATTTTTCAGCTGGAAAACCCTAACAGTTTATGCCTTTCCACCACTGCTTCTCCTTCCCAAGGTGCTCCTAAAAGTCAGACAAGAGAAGCCAAAAATGATTAGGATTGGGCACCAGCGCTGGCGTGGCCAGTCTGGGGCAATCAAAAAGAACTTGTCTCAAAGCCCAGCCTGGACTTTACCTCTAATGCCTCATCTTCTGACTCTACAAAACAATCAGATCCTGCACAGCCAACTCAGAACCTTAAATCTGGCTGCATGGCAGATAATATAGCCACTCAGAACACACCTCTCTCTAAAGCTGTTATGGATGTTATTTTGGAAGCCAGGAGGCCCGGCACCAGAAAATCTTATGCAGAAAAATGGAAGAGATTCTGTGCTTGGAACCAGGCACAAGGACTTAACCACTTGTTCCAAATATTCCTCAGATTTTACAATACCTAACTGAGATGCTGGACAAAGGCCTATCCTTCTCATCAATTAAGATCCATGCCTCTGCCATTTCAGCTCATTACAATATGGAATCGCCTATTTCCTCTCATCCACTGCTAAGACGGTACCTCAGAGGGGCAAAAAACATAAGACCCCCAAGGAGAACACATATCTACATGGGACCTCAACTTTGTCTTAGAAAAGCTCACTCTACCTCCTTTTGAGCCAGCCAATACAGCTGACATAAAATTCTTATGGAAAACTGCTCTGCTTCTAGCAATAACTTCAGCAAGAAGTTTCAAGTTACAGACATTAATGGCAGTGAAACCTTTTTCATCCAGACAGGGTTTCTCTAAGGACAAACACAACATTTATGCCAAACGTAGTATCCAGTGTGGCTCTTAAAGTTTTTGCCAACTTTCTATACACAGCATGGCAAGTCAGTGCCTATGAATATTATGCCACATTCTACCAGGGCAGCAGCCACTTCAGCAGCCTTTCTCAGAGGAGTACTAAGCAAGGATGTTTTGGAGTTCAGTGCACACTTTTTTACCAAGCATTACCACTTACCTCTTTACTCTAAATCCAGAGCAGGCTTTGCCACTGCAGTTCTGCAGGGCCTCATAGCACTCCTAATCCTATTTAGACCCAGCCGCCCTACCTCAGCTTTGGGATTCAACCCAAGTGTAATGACTGCAACAGTAAAACCCGAGGAACCTAGTACAGTTGTGTACCTACCATAAATGTAGATGTTAGTGTATTCACTGTTGCCAGTCCAGGTTACCCACCCTCCATCCCCCTTTCTTTGCTGGGACTTGTCTATACTTCTCTATCCTATACAACCTATGGTGTATTTGCTTGTAGATAAAGGTATTTTTATTTTACTGTGTTTTCATTAGTAATATGTATTGCCTACCTTCTTGGGGGCACCTGACATCTAGGCAAAGAAAGAAAATGGTGTTTGCTGTATCTTGTATACCCCTGGTGCACTGACCTCAGGGAAGAGGCGATGGCAACCGACGCCGGACCAGGACTTTGGAATTCAGGCCGACTGAGGGTAGCCCTGCCAGCAGGATAACCCAAGTGTAATGACTACAACCGTGAATACACTCTAACATCTACATTTATGGTAGGTACACAACTGTACTTTTGTAGTGGATGAAAATCTTATGCATGTTTATGCTGCACTTTGACCATACTTACCGTTTTTGGTCTGCCTATTGTATCCATGCTGAAGGGCTAAGGGACGTGAAGTGTCCCTGGATCCGTAACTCTTTCTAGCCTGTCAAGCACTTCATTTCTCCTAATATATATCATTTCAGATTTCCTGTGTTCCACAGTATGAAAACATGCAAGATTAGTCAGGGTCACTACATGAGTTTTTTTAGATCCTGTGCATGATATTAATAGCTTTCTTAAGATCCTGGCATTTTGATCCTTTGTTCCACCTTTGTGGAAGTGAAACTGTGCCAAGTCTAGTTTATACAAGCTGCTTGGCTGCAGTTGCACAGAACTAGTAACTGTGTTTACACACGTCATCAAAACACATGCTCAGAGGTTAGGGAGTTTCATGCAGTAACTGTAAGGAAACGTTAAAGCAGAGCGCCAAGCCCTTTGCACCCTTCACACCTCTTATACTCTCTGCGGTTGCTTTATTTGTGAAGAGAAATCATAGAAAGACATGTCTCATTGTTTCTGTGGGACTGTTCAGTCTGGGTCCATTGATACCCCCTGTGCCTGTCAACCTGCAGATATTGAAAATAGGAGCAAAGACCCTTGAAAAATAAGAACATCCAGCTAAAAATCTGGACATGTAATTAGTGTAAAATTTGGGATGCATAGCACAACTTCTGTTTCCAATAGGAATGTAGGATACTACTCAAACACGTTTAAAAAAAATTGAAAAATATGAGCACATTGTGGACGAGACTGTGTAAAATCTGTAAGCATGAACTGTATTGCAAAATTCTACAACATAATTTAATTTTATTTTTGCTTCAGGCAAAAAAGAAGGTATAAGGTGTGTCCTCTTTCTTTAAATTATTGTTGCCACTAGTATGTTGGTCCAAATAGTTTGGTTTTCTGTGTACAAGACAGGTTCAAAAAAATCCTGTAAATGATCTGAGGCATTTGGAACATTTTGTGATGGAACATTCCTCCTAAATAGGGACAGTTGAGAGAAGTCTGGTTACCACTACATTTCAAGATCACACATTTTGCTGTAACATGTATTGTACAAAAGTGCAAGCAGCCAGTGTGTCAAGCAGGTGTATGGAATGCATAGAAGTTTGATGCCTTTCTCTTTGATTTGTTTTAATCACCCAGCATGTGGAAGACCTGAGAAGAGCCCTTGGTGACAAAAGAGCTTTTGTAGATATTTCTCACACGAACATCAAAAGTATAAGCAAAAAAAAAAAAAAAAATCAGTGGAGACCAGTTACAAATCAAAGTCTGTTTTCCACTTCTGAATACATTGGTCTTCCTCCTCTTCAGCTCCAGGTGGACACAAGGATGATTGGAGAGTACCTTCTGATAGCCATTTGCATGTGGTAAACCTAAATGGACAGGGAATAACCTTTTGTATCCCTAAAAAATATCTGGATCTAAACTCTTGAGATGGGAATAAACTCCTTTCATCTTCATTTGGTCTTTTGTGTCTCCCCATTAAACATTGACTCTAATAGTGGTTGATGCACACTTAACAGGTTTGAGAGTACACTCTTCCGTTTAGGGGCTGTGCTGATGTCTAGGTCTGCACCAGCCTTTTAGCCTTTTTGTGTTGCAGAGATAAAACCGTTCCCAGCACATATTATGCCAGCAGTATGCTTGGTGTTGAGCCTATCCATAGTCTGTTTACTTTTTCACAGGAGGGGGGTGTAAGAATTGGATTTCTTGCAGTAGCAAGACGAGACCACCTCCTTTTGCTTTTACTTTGCTGTCATTGAATCAACCCTGGCTTAAAGACCAATTTGGAAAGTGTCTCTCCTTTGACTTCCCTCTTGAGGGCTTCTTTGCAAGAACATCCATGCTCATGAAATCCAGTAGAATGACCATCTGTCCCTTCAGTCATTAAGTTCTCAGTACTTTGCTTGTTTAGAAGTACTTTTATTATCCCTCCCCTGGAGCTTGTCGTCATGAATAGACTATTAGATACTTGAAAATTACCACATTTTAGTGCTTCAGTACGTACTGAGGCAAACCATTTTGTATTACTGTGCTTGGACCCAAAGTAAACGTGATGGCTTGCATTGGCAGAAGGCATTATTACTCTCTGCTACTTTGTAACTGTTGGCTTTTAGCCACTGTAACTCCTTGCTGTACGTATCTCTAAGCTGGGTCTGGAAAATCTACCCTGGTAAAGATTTATAAATAAATTCCAATTGAGAGGCCTCACTTACGAATTGTATATTGCAGATGTGGTGGCCAGTTTTGTAGCATTTGGCATTGGCCTAAAAAGGGCTGCATTGCTTTAGCTGTCATCCTCCTGAGGCAGCGTGCCTAATTTGTCTAGTGTGTAAGGGGTATTACCTTCATTTGAACACTTTTCTTTGGACCTTTAGAAATGGATGACCTCAGAAGTGGAGCTTGTTCCACTTCTGAGGATGTGTGCTCCATCTCTGCTAATCCTCGAGTCAGCTCGAGGAGGGAAGCTGCTATGTAGCAAGAAAAACTCCCAATCCACTTAAATCCTTTTAGGAACTTCTGCCTAAGCAGCCCCTTGTCAGTCTAGAGTATTATCCTTAAGCTGTTGTGTGGGGCAATTTCTCTAGGCTTTCTACAGAGTGGAAAATTGTTAGATGGGTCAGGCTCGTTATGACCCACATACAAAGAGGCCTTGCTTTTGGAGGGGTTTGGGCTGTCACTGGCACATCTTTAGCATATCAGCCTGTTTCAGAGCTGCTGCTGGCATGGTCTTGGTCCCTAACTGCCAAAGAGCAGTGACGACTTGTCTGGGGAAATTGAGTTCTGGCTTCATCTTTTCGTGGTCCTCAAAGTTTTGATGCAATATCTTCAAGGATAAGACATTTCACTGTATGCTTCATTTGTTGGAGATTTCACATGATTACTCTTAAGATTCTAACCTTACTGCTTTGTGGGGCTTTTTGTTTCATTAGCCAGGGTTGGTCGTTGACACATTGTGCATGAACCGCCCTCTTGTACATCTCCAAGATTCTATTTTTGAGTGGACAGCATCTTTGATACTGTTCGATTTTTGAAGGGTATGGTAGAATCCTAAGACTGTTCATGCGTGATTGTTTCAGGTGATTATATTGAGGTTTTATCAACTGCTGAGACCAGAAGCCTCAAGGGCAGACATGTCCTAGCATTGTAGGCCCAAGGCACTGAAAGCTTTGCAGGCATGCAACCTAGTTTACAGTGCCTCAGTCCAGCACCCTGCCTGGCTTCTTTGGTTACTGTGGTTCATCTGGCAGAAACCGTTGACTGCTTCAGATTCAAAACTGAGGAAGGATTCTCCATTGGTGTTGAGCGTTCCATCTACGAATGCAAGGGTGTACACTCTGCAGTAATTCTGACTTCAATGACTCTGAATTGGTGTATGTGTGAAGGTTCCCTTCAGCTGGGACACTGGACTATGATGCATTGTCATTTGCCTTTGTACCAGAGGACTTTTCCATTGGAGGTGCTCTTCCTGGAATCCCACTGGAAGGTGTCTCTCATTCTGTGAAGTACTCTGCAGCCTAGCAGAGAAGGAGGGACTTCATAGAAATACTTAAACATGGACAACTAGGTATCCTTCCAGTGCTAGCAATATCAGAGCATGCATTTCAGAATGCATCAGTGAAGTAAGAATCCAGCTCCCAGGTGACCCGAACGGTTTGTTTTATATGTTCCCTGGATCCTAGAGAGGGAGCAGTCACTGCTCCTCCCATGAGTGCTGTCACTAATGACACGCGCAGTTCTCTTGATAAATGTGTGAAGAAAGTGTACACAGATGCTGCCCTGGCTTTCAGGACTTAATTGCCAGTCCTGCACACTTTCCTACCAGAAGATCTTATTGAAGAAGTTGAAGATTAAAGCAGATGGTATTGAGAATAAGTTGTGAAATAATTCTTGCTGGACGAGTGTTTGGCTTAATTGTATCTGATCTGTAATGTTATGGATGCATTTTTGCAAGGCAGCAGAAATGGGTTGAGTATTAGAAAACCTGTCTAGTTTGTACTTTCTCCCAGACAGCATGAAGTCTGAAATTATAAATGCCCCTTTAAGTAAAGGTCTTCTTTTTGAAACCCCCCTGCTGAAGAGGTATACAAGAAACTGGAGGAATAGGGCAAAACTACTCCAGTCTGTTGGGTCGAGTTGTTGATTACATATGTACCTAGGTGTAGTAGTAGATTCCCAGCAAAGATTTTCCCACCTAACAGTAGATAATAGCCCACAAGATCTGGCAATGGCTGAAAATGTAAGTGCAAAAAGAAATGGCAAGGAAAATGTAAAGAAAAGCCCAGGAGCCTTCAGAGCAGAGACCTTCGTCCCAGGGATCAGTTGTGACTCAGCCTGGCTGCCCATTTAAGACCAACTCCCATACCCTAAAAACCTGTGGGGCATTTGGCTATCTTATAGGAAATTGGAAAAGTCACACGGGAGAAACTGGTGCTTAGTATAATTAAGACTGGTACAGTGTTTAGCTTTTGCTGAGACTGGATGAGTTATTTCACTGTTTCCTAGAGACCAGAATCTTCATTTCTCGGGTCCTAGAAGAGATGTTGGAGATGGGCAATGGAGAAAGTGCAATTGGGGAAGGAAGGCATATAGGGTCTTACTCCATGTTTTACCTGGTTCCAAAAGATCACAGGCCACGAGTATCTAAGACTTGTAAGGTATATGTCAGCATGCTTTCTGGAAGCTTAAGATGTGCTTGAAAAACAGATGCAATTTGGCACCATTACTTGAAACAGCATTTCCATGTTGCCACAAGCTAAGAATTTTGTTTTGTTTTGTTTTTGTTCATTTACCCATGTTTAATTTACTGGGTAGAGCACTGATTACAGCCCTGGGCAATGTTTTAAAGTACCATGAGAGCAATATGGTTGCGAAGTACAGTGAGAATGGCAAATATAATGAGAGGAAAACAAATTATATGAAATTGCCATGCACACCCTTGTTATATACAGCTATTTGTAAGTATATACAATTGTCGTAATATTGGCATCTTATTGCGTAACACTGAAATTTCATGATATATGCAACAGTGTCTCATAGGAATGCCTCTTTGCCCTCTGGAAAGTCAAGTGATCCTGACAACAGACTCTTCAGAAGTAGCATGGGGGATCATATAGGGGACTTTCAGGTCCTAGAACTTGGGAACACAGGACAAAGCACACACACACACACACACACACACACCAAGGAAATAATGGCACTCATTCTGGCATTGATTGTTTCTCTTCTGCCATACAGTGGAGGAGTCCTAAATGCAGACAAAACTCTGCAGTGATTGTACATAAGCAAGGGCGAGACTTACTGTCTTCTGTTGTGTAGATTAGCCACACCATCCTAGGAGATTGAAGTATAGAGAGAAATATCAATGAAGGTCGCAAACATCTGGTCAAGGCAAAATGTGATGGCAAGCACTGAGCAGAACATACCCACATCCTCATGAGTGGATGCTAAACAGGGAAACCTTCTGTAATCTGATCAGCAAGTGGCGTTTGCAGAGGGGCTTGTTTGCCAGTAGTGACCCTTGTACCTCATTTTTGGCCAAGGCAGCAATGGTTCACTCGCTTACACAGCTTGGCAAGAAGAAAACACGAGGTGCTTCCTCAACAAATGGCCCTTCTAAGACCACCACAAATGGTCCCTGTTACACCCCAGTCTGGCTACATTGAGGCGGACAGCGATATCCTAGTAATTAGAATAAGGCGCAAATTTTCAGAGGACTTGCTAAATTATGAATGAGGCTAGGAAACCCTGCAAAAAAATCATGCCTAACAAAATGTGGATGGCCTTCAGGTACCTGTACAAGGTCCCTTGTGACACTCATGTGTAAGAAAATAAACCATATTAACTTTTCCTAGTTGCAGACATTGTACAGCAGCTTTTTTTTTCTTGTAGCAGTCATCAGTCCAACATTACATAAATTGGTCAATTCTTGCCTAGCCCTGAATCTTACTCGAAAACATTATTCTGCATGTATTGTTCCCACACTTTCCATTTCTCTATTTGCTGCTATCCTTTTGTAAAGGTTCCACTTTGTTCTTTTATCTATTGCAATAGTCAGTATCTCAAATACTTTAAGTTTAGACTTTGATTTCCATTTTCTAGTAATTGTTTTTTGGCAGTCACCAGAATTAAACTTAGCAAGGCCTTGCTGTGTATTGGCAATTCAGATATTGTATTCCAGCTCAAAAAATAATTTCCTTGGTTGCATCCATTTGCTCAGAGTATTTCTGAAGGAGTACTCGGCAGGGAATTTTTTGCCAGGTCATTGCACTTCCAAAACATAAGTTCCCAGTTGTCTCTTTCTTCCCTGTTCATTGGAAACGTTTGCATAGGTATTTTTATACCCCAAGCAGACCACAAACGAAAATCCTAAATCTTCCAGACTTTGTTGCATACTTGGGAATCATACGCACATCGTCACATTGTTTCCTTATGCTTTTCCAGTCTTTCCTAACTGCCTCTGATGGATTCCTATAGTTACTGTACAGTATTTTATATGCCCTGCTAGTTATCCCTTGTTAAACAGCAGTTTTTGTTCTAGCTTCAACTAAAAACTCTACCATAGCCAGTCTTTCACTTAGATTCCCCTATCCCTTTCCTTATACTCAATCCCTGATAGGGAAGGCAGTTTCTAGCCTGCAGTCCAAATGTCTTCTTGGCCTCTTCCCATTCTGTTACATTTCTCGGTCTGTATGTTTGCTCCCAGTACCTTGGTTCCTTAACCAGTTTTTTCAATAAATTCCGTCCCTCTTGCCTATTCTGTGTACCCCTAATTGCAGTCATCCCTATCTGCATAATCTCCATTCTCATGTTGGCTTAGTAGTTAGCCGCTTTTTGAATATAATCTAAATGACTGCATGCAGATCCTTAAGGAAAACAGCAGCAAAGTCTCACTCTTTACTTATTTCCTTGAATTTCCTCCCTGTTTCATCACCATCATCTTAGTGTTAATCTTTCCACTTTGAATTATAGCTTTTTGCTTGTGTTATGTATGAGCCTTAACTGCATAGCTCTAAACTATCCCACTTTGTTCTTTTGGAAGGATCGGCTTGTCCTACTTGACCATTGCCACATTCCCCTCACAGATAATTCCTTCAACTCTCTATTATTGTCCACTTCTCTTGTTGATTTTAAATTATGACTGACATATGTATAAAACCTGCGGTGGTGGTGCTGCAGTAGCGTTGTCGCCTCCCAGTAAGACGCTGTCTGTTTCGATTCTCAGCTAGAGCGTCTTCTGCGTGGAGACATGCGTGAATGGGCATACCTTCGTTGAAGGTTGTGTGTCAGGGCTGGTAACTCTGCATGTAAAAATCAACTACCAATCATTAGTGGACCAGAGTTCTGCTGTGGTGACCCCTAACTGAGAAAAGCCGAAAGACACAACAACTGACCTATGTATAAAATTAAAGGGACTAAGATTTTCACTGCTTGTATCTTGCTCTCCATATCTATAAACAAGAGCTTCCAGTTTCTCAGTCTGTCATACATTTTAGCTGTTATAACAGAATCGGTACTCCCGAGTGCTTCTATTTTATTGCATCCTCATAAATATGGGTATTGCTGGACCAGTTCATGTGTGGGTACATCATTTATAGCAATAGCCTTTGTTTTGTCCTCCTTAACTTTTATATTCTAAAAGATGTTAAACTGTCTCCAAGATGTTCCACAACACTTTTTTTTTTTTTTTTTTTTTGTCAATGTCTGTAAATAGAGTAAATAACAAAAGGGGAAAGAGAACACACCTGCCTGACTCCTGTTTTCAGACACAGCTTATCAGAGGAACCCTTCCACTTTAATTCTTGCATCCAGTCCTTCACATATCCTCCTAATTAACCTTCTTGTATAAGGAGTACAGTGCTTCCATTGTCCTCCTCATAAAATCCCAGCTTACTAAGTCAGATGCTTTCTCCATAAGACCACATTGATAAATATCTATCAGTTTCTTGTAATACCTTTTCTATTCTTTTAGCTAGTGTAGACATAAGCACTTCATAATACTGGTTTAAAATTGAAATGGGCTCTATGAAGCTGACTGGTCTGTACTGCCTTTAGGTATTCCACCACAGCTTTCTTCCAAGATGTTCCCCTCCTTTTAAAATACTTTCTTCCCTCTTGGCTACCAGACTTACAGGAGTACATCTGTTCCTGTAGACTTTCCTGCAGATTGATTATGCATCGCAAGTTTTATCTCGTCCCCTCCTTTAAGTGTTCATTGTTGAGCCTCCTCTCCCTCTAACCTTAGCATAATTAAGTCTTCCATAAATCTTTCCATCTGTGCTCTTTCTTGATTCCCACATTTCTTTGCTTTTATACAAATTGTTATAAAATTTCCGAAATGTCTTGTAATACCTCTACAGGATCTTGGGTGTATTTTGTCATGATCTTAGTTTCACTGTTGCAATCATTACATTTGGATAATCTGCTTACAGGTTGCCCTCAGTCAGCCTGATTAACAAAGTCTTGGGTCCTGCTTCGGTTGCTGTCCCTTCTACCATGACATAAGATCGTCTAGTATAAAACATGCAGCTGACTCCATTACATCTGTCTGTCTTGCAGTGTGGTGCCCGAAGCAGAAGCAGTTTGCATGTGCCAGTCGGCCGACTCCGGTTCTAGTTTCAGAACCGAAGTCTTCAAGTAAAGCCAATTACCCCGTTGGGGGAAACTTTTTCTTGCTCCTTACCGATGTCAGTAAAAGTTAATAATTGCATTACTTGTGGAAAGCAAATACCTCAAAGCTTTTCATTCGTACTGTATTCCTTGTCTAGGCCCTGACCACGACGTACCTTGCTGTCGGTTTTGTGCTTTAATCAGTGCAGTATCAGTCGTCTGTATATTTTTGCCTCTAAATATTTCGGTTCTCTGTTTAATTATCCGTAATGTCCTCTGTTAGCCATCAGACTACCAGGATTCCGAAAAAACACAGACAGAGATAGGCCGCCGAGGTCCAAAACTGCTGACGACGCTTCTAAGCCAGTCGCCAGTTCGCCGGTACTCAGTGAGGCGCTGTCTAAGCCCCTGATGCCCACTACTTCTGATTCGCAGGCCTCTACTGAGACCCATTCGGAGTCCGGTATGCCGCGAGATGCTTCAACTATGGAACCCGCGGATGTCTCCACCTTGGATGGGTCCAGAGCTGCTGTGCAGGCACCGGCTTCTGAGGGTGTATTCAGGCCTATGGACCTTCATATTAAATCGACGCCTCCTTCATTACTTGGGCCTAAATCTCGATCCATGTCTAAACAGACACTCAGGCCTCTATGCCTAAAAAAACAAATAAGAACGGCAGAAGATCTAATAACTCTAATCAGGGGTAGCTAACCCCCCTCACCCCCCCCCCTTCTAAGAGGCCTCGGACTGAGGTTTAGTATGAGTCTTCTGAGTTTTTTTTCTGACTTCTGATGACCTGGATTTGTCCTTACCTATTTATGAGATTTCTGATGCAGAGGTGTCTGTTCCTCTGCTTCCTCTCCTGAGGATTTTTTTGGGGGGAAACCTTACATTCTCTAAGGGAGCATTTCCAGTGGGAAAGCCAGGATTACTCCGATTCAGAATAGGCTTAGGGATTTCCTTCTCCTACCTCAGCATAGGCCTTTAGCTATTCCTCCTGTACTAGACATTGTTGATGCTTTCTCGAAATCTAGTTTGGCCCCTGATTCCCTGCCTCCTGCTCCCAGAAAACCTGACAGATGCTGCAGGGCCCCCGAGTCCCACAAGCTCCTTTTCAAAAATCTTATTGCAGATCCAGAGACTATTTCACAGGGGCCCAAGGGCATTAAGGCTTCTACTGCTAAAAATCCTACCCCTTCTGATAGAGACTCCAGGGCACTGGATAGATGGGGTAAGAAGTTTTACACTTTTGCAACCTTGGCCATTAGGGCTTTAAACTGCCAGTTTCATATGTTAAAATATCAGCAACATGTTATTGGACTGCTTAAACAGAAAATCATGTTGATTCCTGACTGTGTGGAAAATAAAGAATTACAGGATTTAATGCATTCTGCCAAACAAATTGGAAAACATACTTTGCAATGTGGTTTTGATTCATTAGAGGCCTCTTGCAGGGCTGTTACTGGGTCTGTGCTCAGAAGGCATGCTTGGCTTAAGGAGCAATCTTTGCCTGATCATGTTAAAGCTAAATTGTTTGGATGCTCCTCTAAATCAGGACTGCCTGTTTGGCAACAAGGCTGAGGAAGTTCTTAAAAAGATGGAAGATAAAGCTAAATCTATGCAAACTGTTAAAGATTTGTTTACAAGTTCAGCCTCCTAGATTTAGTAGGCAATGGCCCTCTAAGAATTGGTAATTTCCAGCCCCTTCCAGGTCTTCTCAAGCCAAACCCAGACTCTGCAAAAACCCCAGGTTTCAGTCCCAGGCGACTCGCAGATCTAAGCAGTGGGGGGCCTCCACTTCCAAGTCTGGGTATAATAAGACTCCCCCTATGGTAAACTGTCTCAATGACTTCCTTTTAAAATTTCCAAGCACTTATCTGACCGCCTGTCCCTTGGGGGGAAAGATTGCTCTTCATGCAAAGAATTGGGAACTCATTACCAAGGACAGATGGGTTTTAAATAGTATCCCAGGGATACAGGTATCACTTTCACACGTTGCCAACACCAAGTAGATGGTCGGACCTACCCCAAATCAGTGGGCAGAGGCCCAAAAACAAGTACTTTCTCTCTTAAGCATGGGGGCTATTCAGCTGGTACCAGAAGAGGAAAAGGGACAAGGTTTCTACTAGAGACTTTTCCTGGTACCCAGAAAAGACAATTCATGGCTTGTCCTGGACCTGTCTACTCTAAACACCTTTTTGGAGATTCCAAAATTCAAGATGCTGATTCTTCAATTACTTCTATGCTAGACAAAGATGGCGGTTTGGCAACACTAGATTTAAAAGAAGTATACCTGCACGTCCCAATCAGGGAATCTTGCGGAAGATACCTACCCTTCAAAGCAGGCTACACGCACTATCAGTTCTCTGCACTGCCCTTTGGCTTGTCTACTGCGCCTAGGGTATTCACAAAGTGCCTAGCTCCAGTTATTGCATTTTTCAGGCAAAGAAATATTGGAATATACCCATATCTAGACGGTTGTCTAATTCAGGCAGAAAGCCAGGACATACTTTTGAATCGTGGTCTTTGTAAAAAGGGTTCTAACTTGTCTGGGGTACACCATAAATGAAAAGAAACCACGACTGGTACCTTATCAACAAATTATATTCCTGGGAGCAAGCTTGAATACATCTTCCCAGATGGCTTACCTCACGCCAGAAAAGCAAATTCATTGACTACCTACTTCAAGTGGCCACAAAAAACCCTGCTATGTGCAAGACAAATACTGCAAGCCTTGGGGTTCATGGCCTCCTGCATTCTTCTAATTCCATGTGCAAGACTGCATATGAGGAAACTACAGTGGTATCTAAAAAGCCTATGGTGTCCACATTCTCAAAACCTCTAAACAATGATTCTTACCATACCTTGCTTATGCCTAGAATCCTTTGGTGGGCAGAGGCCTGCCACCAAAACAAGGGACTACCTTTCACACCACCCCCTACCCACCCAAACCCTAACAGCATGCATCAGACCATGCATGGGGGGCTCACCTGGCAGGGAAGTGCATTCAGGGCAAATGGAACCCTAGTCAAATGCACCTGCATATCAATCAAAAAGAAATGTTAGCTGTACAGAATGCCCGGACAGCCTTCAAGGACCACATTCTTCCAGGGCAACTAATGGTAAAGACGGACAACACCACTGTTATGTGGTACATAAACAAGCAGGGAGTACACATTCTTACCCCTCTGCAGACTAACCGTGGCATTGTGGAACACAGCCTTGAGCTACCACCTGTTTGCCTTTCCCAAAACTACCAATTGGATAAATTTTGCACAAGGACTCCCCACAAACAAACCTGGAAAGTGGATGCTCTGTCCTTCAGCTGGAAAATCTATCAGTGTATGCCTTCCCCCCTCTGCCTCTACTCTCCATAGTCAAACAGGACAAACCCAAGGATGATTTTGATTGCTCCAGACTGGCTGCGCCAACACTGGTACCCCCTCCTGTGAAGTGTCATTATCTCCATGGCACCTGCCTCAGACTCCTTCCCTGCTGTCTCAGCAGGAGACCCAGATTCTGCACCCTCAACTTCCAACACTGAACCTTGCAGCCTGGCTAATTACTTAATCTCTCCTTTACCATCCCTCAGCAAACCTGTGATGGATATCATTTTAGAGGCAAGGAGGCCTAGTACTAGAAAATTTTATGCTGAAAAATGGAAAAGATTCTGCACAATCTCAAGGGATGTGCACAGCAGCGCCCAATTTACCTCCGATTTTTACAATACTTAACTGAGATGCTTCACAAGGGCCTGTCTTTTTCCTCCATTAAAATCCATGCCTCAGCCATTTCGGCTCATTATAACACAGAACAATGCCCTCTTCTCTCACCCACTACTCAAGCAGATCCTCAGAGGGCCCAAAAATTTGGGACCACCCAGGAGAGCTCCAACCCCAGCCTGGGACCTTTAACTTTGTCGTGGAGAAACTCACTCTACCTCCTTTCGAGCCAGCTGCTACTGCAGACTTAAAATTTCTTTCTTGGAAAACAGCTTTCCTTTTTAGCAATCACTTCAGCTAGAAGGGTATCTGAATTACAGGCCCTTGTGGCAGTGGAGCCTTTGTCATCTTTCATGTGGGCAGGGTGTCACTCAGAACCAATCAATCCTTCATGCCCAAGGTGGTATCCAGTGTGGCTCTTAATCAGTCCATTCATTTGCCAGCCTTTCCCAATCCACAGAATAAAGGGGAACGGATACTGCATTCCTTAGATGTGCACAGACAACTTAGTCAACTTGGACAGGACTAAACCTCCAAAGGAAATCTGAACAACTGTTGGTAGCATTTGCTGCAGGGGCAGAGGGGAGGACTATTTCAAAGCAAACCATTTCTAAATGGATAAACCATTGCATTCATTTCTGCTATAAGCACCATGGAAAACCTGTCCCCCAGGGGATCAGACCTCACTCTACCAGGGCTGCATCTACCTCTACAGCCTTTCTCAGAGGCGTCCCTGCCAGGGACACCCTAGAAGCTGCTACCTGGAGTTCTGTACATACTTTTACCAAGCATTATTTGCCAATTTTCTCTAAATCCAGAGCTGGCTTTGCTACTGCAGTCTTGCAGGGCCTTATAGCTGGCCCTAATGCTGTCTAGACTCCTCCTCCCAACCATAGCTTTGGGAATCTACCCAAATGTAATGACTGCAACAGTGAAACACAAAGAACATAGTACAGTTGTGTACACTTACCATAAATGTAAATGTTAGTGTGTTCACTGTTGCAGTCCTGGTTACCCTCCCTCCAGCCCCCTAACTTCTTTTGGCTATACATTTACTTTCCTTTACTATGCTTAAAAGCCTTTTTGGTGTATTTGCTTTTTTGTTGGAGGTATATCTTTGTGCTTTTATGTCTAATTGTTTTCCATTAGGGGGGGCACCTGACATCTGGGGCAAGAAAAACTGATGTAATGGCGTCTGCTGTATGTTTTATACCCCTGATGTCTTGGAAGAAGGGACAGCAACCGACGCAGGACCCAAGACTTTGTTAATCAGGCCGACTGAGGGCAACCTGCAAGCAGATTGCCCAAATGTAATGACTAACAGTGAATACACTCTCAAACATCTACATTTATGGTAAGTGTACACAACTGTACTTTCTAGGCTCCGTAATTTAGTGACAGCCTTTCTACTTTCTGTTGCCTAAGTCTGCGTGCTAAAAGTTTTTGTGTCCTGGAGTTGGCATTAAAAAAAAAAGTTGCTTATCAGCAATCTTTCCAAACTCGTGCATATTATCCAGGTGCTCCCTTATTTTCTGTTTAGCACTCTGCATTTGTGCTTTTTCTTCTGTGAGATTCCACTTATTCTGCAATCCCTTTTAGTAATTATATTACTACTTAACCATATCTTTCTTTCCTGTTTTTAAACTCCATGTTCATTTTATCCACTCACTATTTATCACTTCTGAAAAAACTTTTGAAAAAATTCCACTACCCATTTCTTAAATTCCTCTTTTTAACAGGTAGGTGGGAAAGCACCAAGTCTCAATTTTATTTCATTACCCTACATTTTTATCAGTTTTTTTATAGGTGCATGATCTGAAATAGTTATTGGATGTGTTGAAGCTTTAAATTTAAATGTACTTGTTCCTATGAAATATAATTTCCATCTAGTACAGCCCAGTTATTCTACCCTGGGTAATAAATATGTAAATTCTGCAAGAGTTCTTTCTACTGAATTCACTTTCCATACCATATATTTTCATAAACTTCTTCAAAATTCTATCCTGTTTGTTATATTTCCCCTAATAGGTCCCCTGATGCATCCAAACTGTTGCAAATCAAGTTCTGATGTTCATCATGTTTCACTGTTGCAGTCCTAACCAATGGGTTATCCGGCTCCCGGTAACCCTCGATCGGCCAGAATACCAAAGGTAAGTAAAAGTGATGGCTGTCTGTTGTAAAGGACGTCAGCTTGTCTGATGCGAAAGGAGGCAGCCGACATCACTTCCTCAGTCTTCCTTGCCATGGAGCCTGAAGCAGAAGCATTTCTTGCATGAGTGCCGGTCGGCAGTTTACCTTTTTTGTTTCAGACTACAAAGTTGAAGTAAACTACAGCTAAGTACCCCATTGGGATCCTCTTTTCTTGCCTTAACAGATGTCAGAAAAGGTTAATAATTGTCTTACCTGTGGAAAGCAGATTCCCCATAGAGATTTTCATTCCTATTGTATTTGTTTAGACCTTGATCACAACGTTCCCAATTGTGATCTTTGTGCTTCCTTTAATCAACGTACTATTCGTCGTCGGGCTAAGCTTTTTAGCTAAGCATTTTGGAGTTTGGCGTGTTTGTTGGTATGGCGTCCGCTGGTCTTCAGGCTTTGGATATCCTCAAGAAGCGTAAAGATGAGGACCGTGACAGGCTTCCGAAGGTCAAGTCCTCTAATATTAGGTTGGTAGTCAGTCATGCGGTAGCCAGTGAGGTGCCTTTGCAGCCCACAGATTTTCAACCTCAGGCCTTGGTTGAGACCATTTCAGAGGCCCCCAGGCCTCCAGCATCCATTTTGCCTTCTGACCTTCTGCCTGTTGCCTCTACAGCTGGATCCGGAGCCGCGAAGCTGACTCCGGTGTCAGAGACCTCCGTTCTTCATTCAGACAGCAAGCTCATACCAACAACTTCGGCGGTTGCCAGGCCTCCCGAGTCCTTTAGACTTGCAGGTAATTCTTCCAGTCTTAAGCCTGTGAAGAAGCAGGCTCCAGTTTCCTCTCATTCCCCTCATTCTCAAATGGTTAAATGGCTGATGACCTCTTGACAATTAGGGGTTCATAGCCTCCTCCTTCAAAAAGAGGTAGGGATGTCTCTCCTGAGGCTTGTCCTTTTCAGGTTCTGATACTTCTAACATTTCTGTTGATGGTTTCTCAAGCTTCCTCTCCTTTTGAGGATTCAGACGCAGAGGAGTCCATCCCTTCTACTTCTCCTCCTGAAGATTTCTCTTTTGGTTATATTTTAAATACTCCAGGAATATTTTAAATGGGGAAAGTCAGGATTATCCCCTTTCTAAGAAAAGGATTAGGAAGGTTTTAGATTTGCCTCAGCATAAGCCTTTGGTTATTCCTTTGTTTTTTGTGTTGGAAATGACTGGTACTAGAGTCCCTGATTTTCATTTTTTTTTTTTTTTTTTTTTTTTTTTGGAATCCGTTGGCTGATCCAGAGGTCCTTTCTCAAGGCCCTGAAGGAGTTAAGGCCACTGTTACTAAAAATCCTGTTCCTTCTGACAGGGAATCCAGGAACCTAGATAGGTGGGGTAAAAAGGTTTATACCTCTGCCACTCTTGCTATTAGGTCTACTAGTTGTCTTTTTCATATGCTGAAGTACCAGCAGCACACCTTGAAAGCTATTTAAGTCTAGGATAGCAGGTGTGCCTCAGTTGGCGGAGAGTAAGGATATGCAGGATTTGCTGAGTTCTGCCAGTCTAGTCAGTAAACATTCATTACATTGTGGTTTTGATGTTCTACCTTTGCATAAGGACAGTCTTTTTGGCAGCAAAGCAGAGGAAGTGCTCAAGAAGATGGAAGACAAGGCCAAGTCTATGCAAACAGTTAGACTTTCTGCAAGTTCAGCCTCCTTGCTTTAGCAGGAATTACCTTTTTAAGAGTTGGATATTCCTTGATACCAGCAGACAGCCATTCTAGGACTAGAAGTTACAAATCTTCTAGGGGACAGGTGGCTACCCCTCAAAGGTCTAAGCATTGGCAAGCTTCCTCTTCTAAGGCGGGAAGTTCTAAGCCTGCATCTCAATCCAAACATTCTCAATGACACTGTCCAACTTCTGCCTGTTCTTGCCTGCCCAGAGAGTTCTTTAGGGGGAAGGTTGGCCCTTTTTACAAATGTCTGGGTCACCATCACGGATGACCAATAGGTACTCAGAACTGTATCCCTAGGGCACAAGTTTTCTTTCCACACCTTTCCAGTACCCAAGGATTCCCAGACACTCCTCCAAACCAAAGGGCAGAAGTAGAAAAGCACATTTTGTCTGTTACATCTGGGAGCAATAGAATCCGTTCCTGCTCAGCAGGTAGGCCAGGATTTCTATAACAGACTTTTTTCCTAGTTCCAAAAAAAAGAAGGCAGCTGGCGTCCTATCCTAGATCTATCCATCCTGAATTCTTTCTTGATGATCCCAAAGTTCAGAATGCTCACTCTGCATTAGTTGCTGCCAATGTTAGAAAGGGATTCCTGACTGATAACATTGGATTTCAAAGAAGCTCATCTGCACATCCATATCAGGGAAAGTTGCAGGCAATACCTTTGTTTCGGGGTGGGCAAGCAACATTATCAGTTCTCTACGCTGCCCTTTGGCTTATCTACTGCTCCCAGAGTTTTCACAAAGTGCCTGGCTCCAGTCGTTGCTTTTTGCAGGCAAAAGAAATTTCAGATTTATCCATACTTGGATGACTGTCTAATTCAAGCAAATTCTCAGGAACAGCTGTTAAAGGATCTAGAATTTGTAAAGACTCTTCTCTCTTCCCTGGGTTACACCATCAATGTGGAAAAATCAAAAATGGTGCCATCCAAAGAGAATATTCCTGGGAGCGAGTCTGAATACAGCCGCCCATATATCTCACCCAGGAGAAGCAGACAACTCTTTCAGTTTACTTCAAGGACTTTGCAAGCCTGTCCCCAGCTCCCTGCAGGGAAATGCCTGCAAGCTCTGGGATTCATGGCCTCTTGTATTCTCATGATTCCATATGCAAAACTGCATATGAGGAAATTGCAATGGTACCTCAAGAACACTTGGTGTCAACACACACATGACCTGGATGTGATAATTCCTCTGCTTCCATGTCTGCGGACAGAGTTTCTATGGTGGGCAGCAGCCTGTCTACAGAACAAAGGCATGCCTTTTCGCCCACCACTCAAGTTCTTATCACAGACTCCTCGGACTATGCCTGGTGAGCTCACTTGGATGGCAGATGAATACAGGGAAGTTAGAATGGCTATCCGATGCATCTGCATATAAATTTAAAGGAGTTGATGGCAGTCCAGCAGGCCTTACTAGCTTTAAAGCATCGTCTTTTTCCAGGGGCCCTTCTTGTCAGGACAGACAACACCACAGTCCTAGTACATCAAGCAGGGAGGGACTCATTCTTACCTCCTGTACAGACAGAGCAGGAGTCTTTCGTCCATAGCGGCATCCCTGGGCCTGACTCTCCTAGCTCAGTTTCTTCCAGGAAGGCTCAGTGATTTGGCAGACCAGTTGAGCAGATAGACCCTGGATCCTCATGAGTGGCAGCTAAACAGAGCAGTTTTTTTACAGCATCATTCAATGTTGGGGCACTCCTCAAGTGGATCTCTTCTCTCCAGACAGCCATCTTCTACCTCTTTCTTTTTTTTTTTTTTTTTTTGCACCAGACAGCATCCTAGCAGAGCCCTGGAGAGTGGATGCTCTGTTCTTCCCTTGGACGCTGCTGTCAGTTTGCCTTCCCTCCTCTTCCTGTTCTTCCCAGAGTATTATTGAAGATCAGGGACGAACGACCAAGGACTATTCTCATAGCTCCGGACTGGCCCAGGGTGCATTGGTATTCATTGCTTCACAGTCTCTCCCAATTTCCTTCTTGGCATCTTCCTCGGAAGCTGGATCCTTTGGTTCAGGAAGGGTGAAACATTCTACATACTCATATATTCAGTCTCTCCAGTTGGCAGCTTGGCTCATTGTATGACTCCATCCTTTTCTTCCTTTTTTCTTCTTCTTTTTCCCAGCAGGTGGTTGATGTGCTGAGGGAGGCCAGAAGGCCTAGTACTAGGAAGTCTTATGCTGTCAAATGAGAAAGGTTCTCTCTTTGGATGCAGGCTAGAGGGGAATCTTCTTCTCAGCCTGCCCTTCCTCTATCCTGGAATACCTGGTTGATTCGCTTCAGGTTATTTTTTTCTTTTTCCTCAAGATCCATGCTTCAGCCATTTCTGCTCATTGTTATTTTGAACAACCCATTTTCTCTCATCCTCTGAAAATGTTTCTCCGAGGTTCTTGCAACTTAAAACCTCCCAGAAGGGCCAGCCTGGGATCTTAATTTTGTTCTAGCGAAACTCTCTTCCTCCTTTTGACACCGCTGCCACTGCAGATTTAAAGTTTTTTTCTCGGAAGACTAACTTCCTCTTGGCTATAACTTCAGCAAGGAGGGTTTTGGAGCTGCATGCTTTGATGGCTGTGGAGCCTTTTCTTATTTTCCATGCAGTTAGGGTCTCTTAGAAGCAACCCCTCCTTTATGCCTAAGGTGGTTTTTAGCCTGACTCTTAATCAGTTCATATAACTTCTACCTTCTTTCCTAATCTTCAAAGTAGAGGTGAAAGGATCCTACATTCTCTTGATGTGCATAGACAACTCTTGTTTTGCCTGGACAGGACTAAAGACCTTCGGAAATCAGCACAAGCTATTGGTCAGCTTTGCCCCTGGAGCCTAGGGCAAGACTATTTCTAAGCAAACCATTTCTAAGTGAATTGCTCATTGTATTACTTTTTGTTCCTTTCGTGGCAAGGTTCCTCCTCAAGGGGTTAGGACCCACTCAACTAGAGCAGCTTCCACTTCTGCAGCCTTTTTAAGGGGTGTCCCTACTAAAGACGTTTTGGAGGCTGCCATGTGGTCTTCTGTTCACATTTTCACAAAGCATTATAATTTGCCTTTGATTTCTAGACCCAGGGCAGGGTTTGCCACTGCTGTTCTGCAGAGCATTATCTCCAATCCTTTATTCTGTTGGTTCCTCCTTCCTCTTCTCTAGGCTTTGGTAATCAACCTGTTGGTTAGGACTGCAACAGTGAAACACTAATTTAGTACAGTTGTGTACACTTACCATAAATGTAGATATTGGAGGATATTTTGAGTGTATTCACTGCAGTCCTGCTTTCCTCTCCCTCCCTCCCTCCTTCCCCCTTTTCTCTTTTCCTAAGGTGCAGGCTAGATATCATTTAAGCCTTGTTTTTTGGGGTCTTCTGACAGTTATGGTAAGAAAAATTGAGCAAGTGATGTCTGCTGCCTTCTTTTGTATCGGACGCCATGACGTCTTTTACAACTGACGACAGCCTACATAGTTTTTACTTACCTTTGGTAATCTGGCTGATTTTGAGGGCTACCAGGAGGCGGATAACCCATTGGTTAGGACTGCAACAGTGAATGCACTCTAACATCTATATTTATGTTAAGTGTACACAACTGTACTTTCCCACTAATAAGTAATATTCCCTGCTGAAGGCTGATTTATTTCTCCCAAAAATGTATTAAGCCCCATAATAGGCAGCGTCATCCTCCTCCCTTATCAATAGTCCCCTACTACCATAAGTCTACTGTTGTCTTTGTTTGTTCTGTCACTGTTGGGGGCCCCTTTAGCAATTGGTATATTTACCTTTTTCCTTTGTCCCTGATATGTCCATCCTGAAATCCTTTTGGTCAAATTAACATACAAATTTCTTTCTAAGTTTGCAGTATTGTTGTTTGCACTTTGCGTTTTTTAATATAATTCATTGCGTTTTTTAATATAATTCATTGCGGTTTCTCGTATGAGCATTTACATTCCAAGAAAATATGAATAGTGTAGCCATTATTTCCCCACCTATTATACATGACTGTTTTTTGAATGTGTAGTTCCAATTTTTGTTACATGCACACACTATTGTTTGGCAGGTTGATCATTTATACAGTTTCTTGTCATCTCCATTTGAACCACTGTCATACTTTTCAAGGCTTTTTGTTTTGAGGAAAACCCTCAAACTAAATACATTTTCAGAACACCCCCATAACCTATTAACTTGGAACAAACACAGAAAATTATGTGCAATATTCAAAAAATTAAGTTTAACCCTCTGGTTAGGAACATATACTCCAAATAGACACCTACAGGCACTACATAACTTACAATTAAGGTTACCTGTGCTAATGTGCATGTTACAGCCTGTGTTCCCACTTTTATACTGATGGGTGACTGCTTTAATTTTGTCTTATTTTTCAAGCCTATGTGCTTATCCAAAAAAATCTCACTTGTATATTAAGCCAAACATTGTTCTAGGCATTTACTATTGCAAAAATAAAAGGAAACTTAATATAGTCCGTGCAATTTTACACCCCACCCGAGTAGTCCAGGTTCACAATATATGAACTTAAAGTTGCTGTTGCCGGCCTTTGTTTTTGTATTACATTTTTCTTACAACTTAAAGTACTCATTTCCTTTGATATTAACACATACCGCAATCACTGAAAAGACCCCCCCCCCCCAACATTTAAAGTACCCCAGGCTATATACTGTACCAGACTGCTTTAGTATATAACATGCAGTTTGTATAATGAAATGTTTATACAAGTACTATTCAGAACAGTTTTTTTTTTCTTTGTTACTTTTTATTTCCATTGTTAGTGTCCATCTAAAATTTATAAATTAAAGTGGGGTATATGCTTTACAGTCCACCCACATGTTTAACAGTGTCAACAAATGTCCAGTCTTTACTACTTTTATTTGTAAAGCTATAACCTGAAGTTGTTAATCTTCTTCCCATTCATCACTTAATGTGTTCGGTTCTGAGCCCTCTGAACAGAGTGCCTAATACCAAACTCGCATACACCAAAAACTTTCTAGCTAAGCTGGTACCCACAATGCCCGTCTCCCAGTTACCTCAGATCTCGTTTGCCACACAGCCATATAGCAGCATTTCACCGAGCTCTCCAGCTAAGTGTTGCATTTTATAAAAAAATTATTGTATTTTGGAAATTTTTTCTGTTCTCTCTCTATCTTAACTATACCTAGCTCTACCTATGGGTATCTCTCTCTTACCATCGTTTTAAACGCCCTTCTCTACCCTCATGGTATTCTTAATACCATTGTTGATAATTTCTTTCTCTTCTCTTTCTATAACTTTTTGGATTTGTTTGATTGTATACTGGATATGTCCGATTTTTAAAAAAAAAAAAAAGGGGGGGGGGATTTTGGGCTTCAAACATTGCACTTCCTGCAATGGCAAACTCCCCAACAGCGATTTGCATGATGATTGTGTCTATTGTCTGGGGGTTTCCCACTTGCCTGTGAAACTTCCTTGCCAGATTTTGTTTTTAAGTTTGTCAGCGGACGCTGAATAAAAGGAAGGAGAAGCTTATTTTGAAAGGCCTGTTTTCTTCACCATTCTCTGAGGCCCTTTCTGTGTTGGAGGTCTCGACCCCTCCATCGAAGGACAAACCTCCTCATTCTGATCCCTCTTCACCGGCTGGTGATGAGCTTAAGTCTCACAAGCATAAAGCCCACATGTCTTCTACGGAGCATAAGATCGCTCTCTCTGCTCAGACCATCTCTGTTCCGAGCTCTGCTCCAGTGGCCTCTGGATATTACTATGACTTGTACATCAGTAACTACCTCTACGGTTCCAGGTGTGGTAACAACTTCGGCTCCAGCATTACTACCTTCCATAACTTTGGCACCAACTTCGCCCCTCACCGCATCAAAGTCTGTCCTGACTATCTCCTCGGAGCCAATTAACTTCACTCCAGCTATTTCCTCAGCTTCGAGCCCTTTTTCAGCACCAACAGTGCCCCTTCTACCTGTCTCCAAGTTGGAATCTTCGGTGCCGACTTTTCGTACACCATGGACCCAGTACTCCCTGTCTTTTGGACTCTTTTTCCAGATAAGCTTATAGCCCTTTTTTTGGACTGACCTGACTCCCCACAGAGTGTCTGTAAGGTCCATCAGGAATCTATCTGAATTGGATGTGGGGCGCCTGTTCGATCAGCTGTTGACAGCCAGAGGGATTAAAAAATTTCCAAAAACCCATCCCACTCCGGGTTTGGGTCTATTGCCCCCATGACTCCCATTTATTCTCCTCCCTTGGATCCTTCAGTTCCGAGGCCCATAGTTCCAATGTCCTTGGTGGGAACCCTTTCCTTGGCACAGACGGTGACTTTTTTTTTTTTCTGAGGCTTAGAGTCGTCCCCCCCCCCCCCCCCCTTGGGTTTCAGTTCCTTCGGAACTGTCCCTTCCTCAATCTCATAGTTGGAGGGTGGAACCCTCTGCTCCCAGTACGGTTCCAAGTCATCAGTTCCGTCTTCAGATCCGGGGGTGACGCCTGCCCCAATTTTGCTTGAGGCCCCATCCCCGGGAGTGGGCCGTGATCCTGGTTCCGGGCTCCCATTCCTCTTCAGGCAGACAGGCTTTCCGGGTGATGGAGAGGGTGCTTGCTTCTGGAAGCACTCCTCCTACGTCAGATCTTCCCTCTGCTCCCTCTGAGCTGCAGCTATCATGAGCCCAAGCCTCAGGAAACCCCTGTCCAGGGTAATCTCCCTTCGAGTCTTCAGACGTTCCCACTGAAGAACCTCCCCAGAGGAGTCCCTCACTGAGGAGACAGATTATGATGAATGGCAAGGGTCCCCATGGTCACCCCCTGACTGTCTCCTTTGGAGATATCCTGGAGATATTGAAGCAGAGGAGTGACTGGAAGCCCTCCAATCCTTCCTCTGAGTTAGTCTTCTTGCAGGTTTCCCACTCTCGGCCTTCTACTTCTTGGGTGACCCCACCTGTCGATGAGTTAGTCCAGCTCATCGTGCAGCATGCCTGGAAGAACCCTGATTCCGTTGAGGCCATTCCCCGGAGACTGGACAATATACTTTCCCCACCAGAGGAACAGCCTCATTGGTCTAGAGGCTTGCCAGTAGATGCTATGGTGGTGGCGGTCGCCACAAAGGACCTTGTGGAGGAAAGTCCTACTGTCCATACACACAACAGAGAGTCCCAGGCGGTGGACAGATTAGGGAAACTAGTCTTTGCTTCAGTGACCTTTGCAGTCAGGTCTCTGAATTACTTGGCACATTTTACGAGGCTCCAAAGGAATCTCCTGTCAACTCTCTGGAATCCTCGCGGGTCAAGTTTCTGACTGGGCACGCAACAAAGTTGTTTCTCAGTTTGCAACCCTAGAGTCTTATCTTCAACTCGTCCATGAGGTTGCTGTCCCACGCAACCGAAGGGGCTGCTAGAGCGGTGGGTGCAGACGTAGTTATGAAACAACCACGCCTTGATGCGCACTTGAGACCTCGCAGACTCCAAGTCTCCTTCTTGAACACCCCTATCGAACAGTCTGCTTCCTTCCATTTTAAAGTGAAGGACATGCTAGCCAGGTGTGAGCAAGATGGAAAAATCTCGTCTGCCTTTGGCCTACGTTTTTTCCAAATCTCAGTGCTGTTTCTCCAGGAACCAGAGGAGTGGAAAGATATGGCACAAAAAAATCTCAAGGCCCTTTCTGCACTGCATGTGGTGAGGATTCCCCCAGAGGCAGAGGGGGTTCCAGTAGTGGAAGACTCACCTTTAGGGGCAGAGGGGGTCATCGAAACCAGGACTCCAGGGATTCTTTCTCTGGATGAACTTGTCAGCATTCCTGAAGAGCTGACAGATTGCTTTCCTCTGGAAGCAGTCTGGGCTTGTTTTTCTCTGCACCAAACTGCCTGGCGCACTATTATAAACTATTGGTGGGTGCAGAGAATAATTTCCAGAAGTTATTACATCCCTCTAATATCTTGCCCAAGACCTCCAAAATGCCTTCCCGATGTTTCACCCAGTCAAAGGGAAGAGGCAGCTTCAGAGATAAGAAAGTGATGTCAAAAACGAGTCATCTAACAAGTCCCCCCCCCCCCTCCCCCAGACCAGTGCGGATCCGGTTTCTACTTGAGATTCTTTTTGGTGCCAAAAAAGACCAGGGACTGGAGACCCATTCTGGATCTCAGCCAACTAAACAAATTAGTGGTTCAAACCTAATCCTTTCTCCGGGAGGCTGTGTGGATGTGCTCAATAGACCTTCGGGATGCGTATTACCACATCAAAATGGACAAGTGCTCCAGGAGTTTACTTTGCTTCTGGCTGAGAGCCGATCATTACCAATTCAGAGCTCTGCCATTCGGTTTCTTGACTGCCCCCAGAGTGTTCACAAAATGCCTAGAAGTGGTAACAGCTCATCTGAGATTTCAGGGATTCCAGGTGTTTCCATATCTAGACAATTGGCTCCTCTCCACCCCTGCTAAGTACCTACTGATCATGGCCCTCCGCTACACTCTCTAGCACTGGCCGAGTTTCTAGGCATTGCACTTCACTGGGAAAAATCCAATCTTCATTCTACCCAACAATTGGAATTTATAGGAGCAGTTTTCAGTACTCAAGCCAGGTCTCTCCCACCTCAGACTTCTTCAGAGGTTAAGATTACAAGTACAAGTGATACTCTGTCAATGGAAGGTGTCAGCAAGGGAAGGTCTACAGACTCTGGGGTGTATGGAGGCAGCCATCCCGATAGTCTCGTATGCAATCTTGCCAGGGGAACAGTTACAATGGCTCCTTTTGTCCCAGTGGGTATCCAGTCTTCATCCTGTAAACTCACAGATCCTCATCACCAGTTCATGCAAGCAAGATCTTCTTTGGTGGATGAGAGCAGAGCAGACTATCTTTGGTGTAGCCCCTTCCAGACTCCTCAACCCAATGCCATGGTGACCACAGATGCTTCCCTGATAGGGTGTGGGGGGTATTTTCAGGGAAAGACTGTCCAAGGCACATGGTCTAGCTTGGAGCCCAACTTGCATATCATCGTCCTGGAGTTGAGAGCTGTGCTGTTAGTGTTGCAGGCACTTCATCCACTCCTTCCATCGGGAACGATTGCAATCCAGTCGGACAATATGTAGTCTGGTACATAAACAAGGAGGGACCAAATCCTACCTCCTATGTTGAGAGGCCATGAGAATTTGGCATTGGGTGATAGCTTCCAACTGCTTTTGTATAGCGATGCATATCCCAGGGAGCTCCATTGTGATTGCGGACAGGCTGAGCAGATGCATCCTCCTTCCACATGGGTGGTCTCTCAACCCGAATGCAATGGCAGAAATTTTCAGCTGTTTGGGCCAGCCTTGCTGCGATCTTTTTGCTTCCCTTCAAACAAAAAATGCAGCAGCTTCTTTGTCCTCTTTCCCCAGACTGGCAATCACCGAGAGACGCTTTGACTCGATTGGCCCGCGGGTCTCCTCTATGATTATCCTCCAATACTGCTGATACCCCTATTTGAGATGCAAAGTGATCCTCATTGTCCCTTTCTGGCCTCTGCAAGTATGGTTCCCCTTCCTCTGGCCTCTCCTATTACAACCTCCTTGGATCCTGGACACTCTTCAGGACCTAATTTCTCACCCCCATGGGTTGACTCCCTCAAATCTGACCACTCCTCTCAGGCTGACAGCTTGGTTTCTCCACTTCCGTTAGTCACCAGGCAAGAAACCCTCTCCTCGCCTGTTTGCGTTATTATTTTGGCCTCCCATAAACCATCCACCAGGAAACTCTACAGAGACAAATGGAAAAGGTTTGCTATCTGGTCTAATCAGATGCTAGCCCCTTTTTCAACTCCTGCAGCTGTTCTACTTCAATACCTTTCCAAGTTGTTTGACGATGGGGCATCAGCTTCTACTATTAGAGTCCACTTAGCAGCCATCTCCAGTTTTCATAACTGCTCAGATGGCGTTCTCATCTCCAACTGACTTTGCAAGTTTTTTCTCAAGGGAGTTTTCCATAGCAGACCCCCTATCAGGCAACCTGTAGAGACATGGAATCTCTCTCTGGTATTGGTCTCTCTCTCTACTCCCTTTTTTGAGCCTGCTGTGGCATGTGACCTTAAATTCCTATCATGGAACACTGTTTTTGGTAGTGGTCACATCAACCAACCAGACAAATATCTGAGTTACAAGCCTTGCGCATCAAGACCCCATATCTAGTCTTCTATAAAGACAGAGCATGTCTTTGTACTAATCCTCTCCCCAAAGTGGTGTCTGACTTCTCTGTTAACCAATCCATTGAACTCAGTGTTTTTTTCCAAATTCCAACAAGGGAGAATACTGTCTACATTCACTGGACGTACATAGACAACTGCGTTTCTACTTGGACAGGACTAAATCTTTCCGCAAGTCGGATCAACTTTTCATCCTTTTTCTGGTCCAAAAATGGGATGTGCCGTATCAAAAGTTACTTCATCTAAATGTCTCTGATTGTATTACTTGTTCATACTCCTTAGCGAATGAATCTAAACCTGTTCATATCAAAGCTCTTTCAATGAGAGCCATCAAAACTTCTGTTGCTTTTCACTCCAGGGCTTCCATGGATGACATTTACACAGCAGCCATTTGGGCTAAACCCCATACTTGCATCAAATATTACAAATTGGATTTGGTCTCCAGGGGAAGAGCTGCCTTCAGCTCGGTGGTTCTCAGGAATGTTCTCCCATAAGGGCCACCCAGGTTCTCAAAGTAGCTTGGCATTCTGTCCCATCCGTGATGAATGGGAAGAAGATTAACAACTTCAGTTAAGAAGTTGTCTTGCATAACGTTCCATCTGAGTTGTTGATCTTCCAGTCATCACACCCTCCCTCTATCCCCCACCAAAGGCTCCTGGTGGATCTTCTGGGTCCTTGTGGTGTCTCAGGGTTTCTGTGCAGAAATGGCCTCTTCTATATGTTGCATGCAAATTCTATCCAAGGTAACTGGGAGAAGGGCATTGTGGGGAGAAGGGCATTGTGGGTAGCAACTTAGCTCAAGAGGTTTTGGTGTACGCAGGCTTTGTATTAGGCCGACTCTGTTCGCGGGCTCGGAACCGACCCTATCAGTGATGACTGGAAAGAAGATCAACAACTCAGATGGAACGTTATGGTAAGACATGACTTCTTTTTCCCAAATGTTATTGATGCTTCGTAATTTCACATTTATTCACAAATTTCAGTGTCGGTCAGTCTCTCAACAGCAGACTCTGGTTCAAATCCAAAGTACTCCTGATTCTTCTAGTCAACTCCTGTGAGATTTCTTTTTTCTGTGTCTCAAAGCAGTTTCTTTGGAACATTGGAAAGGCTTTCACTGGCAGTGTCTCTCTAAGCTTTATTGTGAAGAGTGAAGCAGATATCCTTTCTGTTTACTTTATTACTTCTTAACCTGTTCTGCATCAAAAAATGTCTTTGATCCCCCAGGAAAAAAATATTCTGAAGACAGCTGGATAAAGCAGCTTATATCTCTAGCCTCTCAACATTCTTTGATTTATGGGTTAAATCTGTTTCTCCTGCCTGGTGTACAGTGAGTAATCATTTTCCCCAAACACTCTGCTGTTTACAGTTCTTTTAAAGGAACCTCACAGTATCATGGTTTGTTGTCTCAGGAGCCTCAGTCCTACATGGGTCACCTGTCGGCATTCCAAAGTCTGGGTCCCTGGCTATGAC